>NC_068276.1:45862836-46162836 GCF_025860055.1 Xyrauchen texanus
TAGTTCTGGCATCTGGCTCATTTCTAAAGCCTGCTGGGATTTCACCATAGTGAGTGCCTATCTAGGCCAGCTCAACATACTGTGGCAATACCCCACCAAGAATACAAAAAAAAAAAAAAAAAACAGTAAAGAAACAAGAGGAAAAAACTCTGAAAAGTATGTTTCTGCTCTGGTTCTGCTCTACAGTGTGTGACTGTGAAGCTAAGTGGAAGTAAAACACTGAATTATACATGAGAAACTATTCCCTGATAATGTCTTCAGCAACAAACTAGGCTAATAATGTTTGGGCCACCACATTAACTTTAGCAGTTAAATTATCAAAGATTTTTTTCAACTCATTAAAAAATATACATATAGAGAAATTGTAAGTGCAAGAAGCAAAAGTTAAGCTCCTTAATAAAGCAAGCTTTAATTTAGAGTTGGAGATGTAACTCTGTACAGCTCAGATAAAACACCAGGTGATGCTTTTTGTCCCACACATAGTAGAATAATAAGTATTGAAGCAGAATTGTAATGTCCCTTTCACACTCTAAGATTGAATAAATTTGCTGTGATAATGCTTGAAAATGGAGAATACTCACTCGGGGGAAGACTCTGGTGTTAGGCTGGACATTTCCTCTTGTGTAGGAACTGGAGATAGAAAAAGAGCACAACCCTCAGTGGTATATAAACAGTGCATCATACTCTATATCTAAAGAGATTAGGCATTCACAACATGAGGAGGGGAATGCTAATTAACCATGGCTAAATACTCCAAACCTGCAGAGATTAAGAGTAATTCAACTCCCCCTGCTATCAGCTCATCTGATCCTCTCCCCAGTAGAAATGGGAAAGAGGAACAGCCGGAGATGAGGGGAGATGCTTGTGCAGTTTTCATGATCATTACTAGATATATCCTCCGATAGAGCTGATAATGGAATATCATTCAGTTTATTACACAGTGATCTGTAAAATCAGTCTTTAGATAATATCCCTTGGTAAGAGGGGGACATTAAAATTAAATTAAAACAGTGTTAGCAAGCATCATTCTTTCTCCTAAATGCTTTCTATATGTATATAGGCTATGATGCATTACTTTTCACATGATCTTTGATATAATTGCTTTGAAGCCATACATAACTAGGTCTTTATTCAGCCTAATCTTCTTATAAGTCCATGTCTATGCTGCAACATTTTTTAAATTCAAAAATGACGTGCTGTATAACACGTTTGGCTGCAGTTTTCCAGTGAAATGTAAAGCTGGAGGCACCAAAAGCGAGTAAAATGGTGTCGTATTCAGTCGTAATGATTAAAACTTAACTCCCTAACCTAAAACTTTGCCTGAACCTAACCAAGAGTGTTTTAAAATATAAATGAGATGTTAAAAAGACATCCTTTTGTTTATGTAAAGCAAACATTAAAAGGTATTGCCTTACAAGTCTTGCACTATTTATAAAGTTTTTTGATGTCATAAAATAGCACTGTGTGAGGAACAAAGTGTTTATGAACTAACAATCTGCATGTTTTAATTAAAAGCAATTTTTGTTGTAGTGCCTCTAATGCTTATTTCTCCAGGAAAGTGATATGTACAACACGGAACCTAAAAACTATTTAGCAAAAATGTATGTATATTAATGTGATTCTATGACAGCAGGTTGTTTTTATTACTTTTAGATGCCTCCAGCACCACTGATACCTTGTAGTTTCCTGCGGTGGAAGCGTGGTGAGCCAAGGAAGCTGTTCTTAATGGAGTTGAGGCGTGTCCTCCAAGGCATACCTCCAATGGAGGGGCTTGGGGGTGGTGTGGGGCTCGGGGTCCCCGCTGGGCTCTCCTTAGGCGTGTGCACCGGCGTTCCTTTTGGAGTTGACAGAGGGCTGCCCCTGGGGGAGGGGTGGGGCGTAACCTGTATGTTGGGGATAGATTTGCCGTTGTGGTCAGTCCCGGCCAGCGGGTGAAGGTGGTGTAGCCGAATGGGCGAAAGGGGAGAAAGGGGAAAAGAGAGTTTGGGTGGCACCATGAGCGGTGGCCGCCGCACCTTGGGGCTGCCGGGTATTGGTGGGGGCAGGGGTTGACAGGACGTGGAGGGCGTAGGAGATTCTGATTTGGCAGCCGTTGGCGTGGCCGATGTGTTAGGCAGTGGGTTTGACCTGGTGGCCTGCAAAGGCTTGTCTGCAACTTTGGGCTTGGCTGGTAAGGTCTGGGTTTTGTTGTTGGGCTGGAGGGCAGCTGTCTTTGGTTGAAAGTTTTTGGGGGAGTGGGGGCCTGTACCATTAAGCCGGGACACAGGAGCATGTTTGGGGCTGTGGTTGGGCGACTGTGTGAGTTCTGCGGATTGTGGAGGAACAGCAAACCGCCGCATGGGCTGTAAGAGCGCATGCACAAAGCCAGCAGCATACACACAACACACAGCCCCGTAGTTAACAGGCATTACGGAGCAGACATACACACACACCAACACCAGACATGAAAGGATGGTGATCAAGGCACCGGTGATGAGCGGTGAGGAAGAAAATGCAGAAAGAAAGAAAGAAAGAAAGAAAGAAAGAAAAAACACATGCCATTAGCATAACCAGCCAAGAGGCAACAAGACAGTAGAAATAAAATGTCCAGCATTACTTAAAAAATAAAAAAAAAATCGGCAACAAAAATTTGCAACAAAAAGCTCTGGGTTGTTGTTGTTGGGACAAAAAAAAAAAAAAAGGTGTTGTCAGCAGTGACTAAGCAAGCAGGAAAACTGCAAGGCACGTTAGCTTTGCTTTGAA
The DNA here is from genome assembly GCF_025860055.1 of Xyrauchen texanus. Lineage (NCBI taxonomy): Eukaryota > Metazoa > Chordata > Actinopteri > Cypriniformes > Catostomidae > Xyrauchen > Xyrauchen texanus. The sequence goes on from NC_068276.1 coordinate 45,865,579, forward strand.
AGGACGCTATTGTCGGAATGCATCATAATTTCAATGTTTTTTTTTTGTTTTTTTTAATTGGTGGATATCTGCTTTGTTGCTCTTAGAAAATAAATTATTTCAAAGTGACAATTCACTGTCTGCTAAGAAAATAAAAAAATACATATGAATTAAAAGATCTCTTCAAGACAATAGCGCCACACTATCAAAATGGCAAGTGAAAATACAGTAAGTGCAATTGACAGAGCATAGAGTACAATGTTGCTTCTTTTTGTATGATATGAGGATGCTTGTGACACTGGTGAAATCATCATCTTTTTGACAGATGTTGCTAATAAATTGGGCTGAATACAGGGAATAGATACAAAAAGGGCCACTAAAAGTGTAGAGTGTGATTACGATTGTTGACATAAAACCTAACCAACCATTTTATGAAACATTAAAAAAAATCATAACAGCAATCATACCATAGCAAGAAAAATACCATGAATGCAATAAAAAGGATTGTTAAAGCTCTTTCATACTGCAGGGAAGATTCTTCCATGACAAATCTTTCTAGTCTATGCATGAGCGATAAAGCTAATCTCAGATGAGCTGCATCAAGGAGTTCTTCACAGACTAATTCAAATGACTTCCTAGTTCTCTACATGAGCCATTTATCAGTCAAAGGGCAACACTCCAAAGATTGTGAAAATATGGAACATTTGAAACTGCAGAGTATTTGATCAGGCTGGATTCAGATTCGGCTCTGGACTGAGTCCTGAGGGGACGTCCTTGATGTAACTCAAGGACGGCATATTGGGAAGTCTTAGCAGTGGATTTGTAATCAGTTAGCCTCTTTAAACAAGTCAACTGTAAAAGCTGGCTACATCCAGGGCTCCACTATTAGTGAGGAATCAGGGTTTTTCGAGGGATTTCAACAAGACATTAGTGACTGAGGCTTCTAATTTTTTAAAGAAACAAGCCTGTGAATTGGGCAAAGATTAGCAGTAATTATGCTAAGCATCATAGGGCTTAAAGTGGTAATGATGAGTGCATCAGAAGGGAAAGGCAGCAATTTTCCTGCAGTTTTATAGCTTTAGGTAATATTTAGCTGTCTTGTTTACTGTAAATAATAGTATAATTAGCAATATCGCTCTACTGTATATATCATTGCAAACAGGCAGCTGTACATTATTAACAATTCTGAGAAACATATTTTGCAATGTCTTATGCATTCTACATATACAGTGGACCCAAAAAATTTGGACACTTAAGCCTGACTTGAATTAAATTATTTGCATTGGTAAACAAAATATCAAACCAATGGCATCACACTTTCTGGGTGACTTTTACTGTACATCGACTAAAAATGGCCTAAGGTCCATTTGGTCAAAAGTAATCACAGAAATGGCTAAAATAAGCTTAATAAGTAAGCTTAAATAAAGGTCCTGGATCATTTGTTTTCAGATGACAATTGGTTTGATATTGTATTTCGAATGCAATGACATTCAGATATTTTTAAGTGTGACTTTTTGGGGCCAGTGTTGTAACATTATATTGTAAATACATACTAAATTTCTGTAGATCATTGACATAAACAGATGTACTGAAATAAGTTTCTCACCAATGCACAATGTGAAGATGCCACACCTTCAGAAGGAAGTCTATCTAGAGAACAGCTGGCTATAGATTGTAATTGGTATCAGACTAGCTGAGAGAAATGAATAAATAAGTATGGAATGGGGGCTTACCCGAGGACTGCTGAGGGGACTAGTGGACAGACCAGAAGATGCTCCACTGATGGATCGGGACCTAGAGTTGCACAGCATAGATTCATTGATACATTGACAGTAAAACAGGATTCTGCCCCATATATACTGTAGCACATCCCTGTAACTCCACAGGACATGCCCATAGAGAGCATGTATGGATAAAACATGTTTAAGAAATTGAGTTAACATTTGGCTCTATAACACCAGACCTCTATGTTTTAATAATATGTCAACTTTCCACATGTATAAATATCAAGTCTTTTGTTGATCTTGATATTTATACATGTATATTGAGTTGCTGTTTCTATTGAGTAATTTATAATTATTTGTTTTATGCATGTAAAGGGTCGTCCCAATACCCATTTTATAAGGTTATGTAAGAAACATGTCGTATTCTCTGATTTCATCTGAACTTCATTGTGTTTTAGATGGTGAGCTTCATTGGTTAACTCCAATACATTATTCAGATTTAATTGACCATGGACACAATGGGTTTTGTCATCAAGGCAAATGGAACCATAATTCATCCCTAATGGTGTCAACATTTGGATTTGATCCATAAACTGATCAATTTCCTTTGCTAATGCTACTTAGTTGAGAATTATGCAATTGCTTCCAATTGTCTTTGATCATTCAAGCATAAAAAATCAAATCAGCAAAAATGCCATGGCCAGATTCAGTGGAATGCTGATAGTTATTACATGCATCCTGCATTTGGCTAATTGGCTTGTTGTAACCAAACACAGCATCAGCGAGAGAGTTTACACAGTGTAACAGATTACTATGGAATAAAGTGTTTAATGGAAAGAAACAACAGTCACTAGAGGCCAGTAAATATATAAGGAAATATTTCAACTGTTAAAGCTATGTACTGTGTTTGTGAAATTTTATTTATGGTGCATCATTAAATTTTTACAAGAAAGAGACTACGATTATATTAAGAAAACTACTGGCTGTAAAAAGTCTGCATAAAATTGTATAAAAGATGCAGGGGAGCTTTTAAATATATTATATAATCCATTCAATTTAATTTTGAATGTTTACAATGTCTATACATTAGAACAGGGGTGACCAACCCTGCTCCTGGAGAGCTACCTTCCTGCAGAGTTTATATCCAACCCTAATCAAACACACCTGAACCAGCTTATCAAGGTCTTTAGGATTACTTGAAAATGACAGGCAGGTGTGTTGGAGCTAAACTCTGCAGGCTCTCCAGGAGCAGGTTTGGTCACACCTGCATTAGAAAGACAAATTTGATCTAGCAGTTTGTGTGTAAAACAATCATTTACTAGTGTGTAATTTAGTGAACTAGTGTGTAATTTAGTGAACCAAATAATAATAATAATAATAATAATAATAATAATAATAATATAATAAATCAAATAAAGTGACTACAGAAAATTTAAAAAAAATATTCAAGGCCTGTCACAGTGTTGTTATTTGGCTGGCAGACTGAAAAGACTCTGGATGTGCAAATTAACAGAAACTCTGTTAACTCAAGGTTGAGGAAAAATGCTGGAACAGATAAACACAAACAATCCGATAACCTCTGTCTCTCACCTAAGTGCCCACATCACTGTAAGACATACAAACAATGACGGGTGAAGGGGAGAGAACCATGAAGGCAAAACGAGAGCAAGGGGAAGAAAAATTAACAATTTGGGATCCACCAAGGGACAAAAATGCCAGACATCAAACGAAACATGAAAGGCAAAGCAAGTGAGATAAGATGCTTTTGATGTGTGTAGAGGGAGCCAGAGGGCCGCTGCTTTACCAAAACTCAGAGGCCAAACAGGGAGGAAAAACTCTTATTTACACTTACAACTTTTTTAAGTTCCCTCTCAAGTAAGCTAAGCTCTTAAGATCTTAAATGTCAGTGGTCGAAATAAAAAGGCCAGTGCTCTCTGTGGCAGCTACTAGTAGATGTTTTGAGTAATAAAAACCCCACTGCATCTTCAGATCAAAACAAAAGCATGGTGGTGGTTTATACCTCTCCTCTTTGCTTTGCAGTATGGGGTGGGCGTCTGAGATATCCAAGCTTTTACTGAAAACAGATTTACTAAAGTAAGAGAGAGTAAAGTTAGAATAAATTTACAAATGTAACCATGGAGTTGAGCCAAAGCATCTACATAGGGAAAGGACACTGGGTTGATGAAATGGATCACAATGGATATGGAAAAAAGTAAAGAGAATTTGTAGCAAAACCTGCCAAAGAATATATATATATATATATATATATATATATATATATATATATATATATATATATATATATATATATTATTTATTTATTTTTTAATCACATTATCACAATCCCATTGTGCCCTCAACTCGATTTTGAGAAGTCAGATTTCACCATATGGCACATTTAGCTTTCAACTTGACTAGCTGAGAAACTGATTAAAAAGAATTATAGAAACATTCTGCCATTGAAATCTTTGCTTTCTGTTTGCCCAAAATTAGTTGAGCTCAATATAGGGTTCCTGCACCTTTTGACCAATGCATTAAAACATTTTACTGTAAAGAGATTGTACTTGCAAAAAGCAATTTCTAGACAATAAAATATTTTAGAGCTCAGAATAACTATAAAAGTATAGATATTTTCACTATGTAATACACTTTTTTTAAAAAAGTTTTAAAATGCCCTGAAATTTTCATTTTTGGGATTTTTCATTGGATTTTTGGACAGAATATCATTGTCTTCAACTCTTCCTGTTAAGTCTTCACAAAATGTGACATTCTTTCTAGCATTCTGTCAGTTAATAATAGAGTAGAGAGAATGACTGGTTTCTGTACCTCTGTCCGTGTTGTGCAATGTCAATGGCTCGTCTCACAGGAACAGGCGAACCACCCTCAGTCACACTCAGCACCTCCATAGACTTGCGCTCTGGCCTCCTTTTGTTGTGCCTTGTCAAGAGTGGTGAGTCTACACGTTTCCTGGGAGGATCTGGAGACAAGAATATGAAAATAAATTCAATGATACCTGAAGCATGAAAACAACCCCTAAGCCCTTAGCGTTCATAATGAAAACATTTTTGATGTGAATATGCCACTTCTGTTTACACCCAAACACTTAAGGCTTAAAAACAGGAATTACATGAGCTGTGTCAGTGACTTTCTCTTTACTCCTGTATAGGCTATGCAGCTCGCTCAGTGCGTAGCTTTCTCAATGGCAATGCAATTTTCCCGCAATGCTTGTGTAAATAAAAACATGGGATCAAAGGAAGACTTCACTATTTTATTCTCTATTTCTTTGCTTTATTTAAAGATATTTCAGAGTTTATCTGTTTTTTTCTTTCACGTTCTATCGTGACCTGCAGCTGAATTGCACTGCAATAGTGGGGTTTCCCTCTTACGTAAAACACTTGGATTCCCCCAATGTACGAGTGCATGCATGAACGTGAGGGACAGTCGACATTTTACATTGGTGTTTAAATGGGTATAGTTTATAGTATATGTGATTTTCACACTGTACTCCCATAAATATTAAATTATTTCCTCAAAACAAGTGTTGTATGGCTCCATCATGTGATGTTTGTTGTCCGGTGGTATGCATTTACATGACTACAATAAACCGAGTTCTTCGGTAGAAACCTAGGTGTGTTAAACCACTTTCTCTTAATCCCTTAAAGTGTGTAAGGAAATCAGAATTCTAGTTTACATGAAGGTTTTCTGCAAAACCCGTGGAATAAACCGTTTTCTTAAGTGCATCAATCCACTTTCATTGTATGAAAGAGAGCAGCTCAGACATTTTACTAAATTTCATTTTTGGTGTTTCATGTAGTAAAGAAAGTTATAAAGGTTTTAAACAACATGAAGGTAACAGAACTGATGACAGAACATAATTTTTTGTATGCACTATCCCTTAAAGGATTAAATACATAACAACAGAAATAAAGAACTAAAAATAGAACCAACAGACCAATCTCAGTTCTGGGTGGTAAATTCTGATCCTCATGACTGGGATATCTCTCCTTACGGTCCAGAAGAAGGAAGTAGATCATCTTTTCCTGGTTGTCACTGGAACAGAGTCATCAAGGTTGTTAGGGCACAGAGGAACAAAACGTTTGTTTGGTCAAGACAGATTTCTGATATACTACAACCTTCAGTGCTCTATAATAATCCTTTGCTTAAGCTAATGAACTTACTTAGTTTACGAGCAAAGAGTAACATGGACCTTATTCCCAGAGAGCTTAAAGACATCCTGCTGAGATCACAGGATATTTAATTAATGATGCACAAAGATTTAAAATATCCGACAAGAGTGAAGCGAGTTCAAATGTTAAAATTCTGCCAGCGAGAGGCCTTGTGCTGAACGTCTCTGCCCCAGACCACACATTGGGAAGTAAATATAACCAATCTTTGCTGCAGGCGCCATCGAAATTCTTTAAACGCTGGGCAAGAGAAGAGACAGAGGGTAAGATGTTTTAGGAGAGAACACCCCGGCCATCAATCAGGTGGACTAACGAAGAGACTGCGCACAGTGGAGCATGCAGGCGGTAATTGTGAGCATGGGAGATGACAAATGAGTGGGAGTGAATAGGTGTCTCTAACAGCCTGCAGGCAGAATGCTGTACTGTGGGTTTACTAACCCTAGGAAACAAGAATTTAAAATAACACCCAAACATATGGTCTCCCAAAGCAAACACAAACAGGCTGCATCCAAAATCCTGTATTCTCATCTTACAATTTAACCACAAGAAACAACTTTCTTGGTGTCCGTAGCACTTAAATTTGAAATAACTGTTTGGCTGGAAAAACAAAAAGTAGTCCCTGATTGAGGTGTCTGTGATATGTGTCCCTTCAGATCAGAGTGGGTGCAGTTCTCCATGTCTGGCTCAGTCTTTTTCTACAACCCCTGCACTTCTTTCCTTCCACCTCCTCTGTTTCTCTTTCTTCATTACTCACTCATCTGACAGCAGGTCTTTCATCAGTTTGTTCTTGTCTCGGAAACAGCCCAACGAGTGCATGCTTTCCAGCACATCAGGGTCGATGTCCTCAGTGGAGGGTAGAGTGCGGATCGCCACTTTCCGTGGCACTGGCTGTTCTGGTTCTGGCTCGTTCTTCCCACCTCTGTGAAAAGATCAGCAAAGAGAAGATCAGACACAGGAGAATTCAAATAAGCTGTGCTTGTTTATATTTTATTAACTGAGCACACATGGTTATTCCCTCTGGTGAGTGTTGGGATCCTTGATGGTGGGATAAGTCAAACCATGACTAATACAAAAAGTTGAAAAAAGTGATACTGGGCGAATGAATGTTGCAAAACAAAGCAAGAAAATAACCATTCTTTGCTTAAGGGGGGCATGAACATGAAGTGAAAGCCAGTTTAAAGCATAGGCTCTTCAATGAACACGCACAAGCACACACACACACACACACACACACACACACACACACACACACACACACACGTAGTGTTTCCATGTTTTATGGGGACTTTCCATAGACATAATGGTTTTTATACTGTACAAACTTTATATTCTATCCCCTTTTGCATTTACAAAAAACACTGTATCCGCAAAGCAACCAGCATTGTGGACGACCCCACACACCCCTCACACAAACTCTTTACCCTCCTCCCATCTGGCAAGAGGTACCGAAGCATTCGGGCCCTCACGGCCAGACTGTGTAACAGCTTCTTCCCCCAAGCCATCAGACTCCTCAATACTCAGAGACTGGTTTGACACACACGTGTCCTGAGTTGCACTTTAATTACTGTCACTTTATAACTGTCTGCTACCTCAATAACTGCTATGTGCATAGAACATTATCTCATAGTATGTTATGTTTACATTTTTAGAAACTGTCATCTTTTTGCACTACTGAGTACTGGTCGGCGCTGCACTGTCTATTGTCCTGTTCATTGTCAGAAATTTGTTGTACTGTCCTGTACTTTTTGCACATGTTTGCACGTGCACTTTATATAGGTATATGTAGGTTTTTTTTTATATAGGTATTTTATTTTGTTGTGTTGTCTCATGTGGTCCTGTGTTGGTCCTTTGTTGTTTTTATTTAGCACCATGGTCCTGGAGGAACGTTGTCTCGTTTTGCTGTGTACTGTACTAACTGTATATGGTTGAAACAACAATAAAAACCACTTGACTTGACTAAACCTAACCCTACCCCTAAACCTAACCCTCACTGAAAACTTTCTGCATTTTTACATTTTCAAAAAACATAATTTAGTATGATTTATAAGCTGTTTTCCTCATGGGGACCGACAAAATGTCCCCACAAGGTCAAAAATTTTGGGTTTTACTATCCTTATGGGGACATTTGGTCCCCACAAAGTGATAAATACACGCTCACACACACACACACACACACACACACACACACACACACACACACACACACACACACACACACACACACACACACACACACACACACAAAGAACAAACACAGGTGTACAGTACAAAACACACACACACACAAATATGTTTATACTCACATGTACCATGTGTGCTTCTGTATCTGTTCTAACTGTAAAGAGAAGCATAAAAAAAAAAACATGAGCAAACCATTTCTTTCATTATCACACGACCTTTATTTCAGAGAGGATACTACAACAGAACCAAACAAAAAGAGCAGAGCATGACAATAACAATCTCTGAACGTCAGGCAGTTTCCTGCTGGCCGCCTCTAATCTCTCTCCTCTGTGTCGCATACTCTGATCTCGCCGGGTTTAACTGTTGAAGCTACAAAGGCATGTGCATTTCAGCAGCCCGCTAATTAGAGCTGTGGCCCTCATAACAAAAACAGCACCCTTAACAATGGAAGCCCATGAGAGCTAATGATTTTGTGCTTGTATATGTAATGTCAACAGGAATAACTTTAAAGGAATAGTTCACCCAAAAATGAAAATTCTCTCATTATTTCCTCACCCTCATGCCACCCCAGATGTCTATGACTTTCTCTCTTCTGCTGAACACAAACAAATATTTTTAGAAGAATATCCCAGCTTTGTAGGTCCTCACAATGCAAGTAAATGGTAGCCAGAAATTTGGAAAATGGAAAGCTCCAAAAAGGACACACAAAAGTAATCCATATGACTCCAGTGGTTTAATCCATATCTTCTGAAGCAATATGATAGGTGTGGGTGAGAAACAGATCAATATTCTTTTTTTAGTTTTTAGTCCTTTTTTACTATAAATTCTCCACCCTGCCCAGTAGGTGGTGATCTGCACGAAGAATGCAAATTGACAAAAACAAAAGTAGTATGCGAACGTTAAAGTGGAGATGATAGCAAAAAAAATTATAAAAAGGATCTGTTTCTCACCCACGTCTATCATATCGCTTCTGAACATGTGCATTTAATCACTGGAGTCTTGCGGATTACTTTTATGCTGCCTTTGTGCTTTTGGGAGCTCCAAAGCTCTTGCCAACATTCACTTGCATTGTATGGACCTACAGAGCTGATATATTCTTTAAAAACTATTTGTTTGTGTTCTGCAGAATAAAGAAAGTCATACACATCTGGGATGGCATGAGAGTGAATAAATGATGAGAGCATTTTCATTTTTGGGTGAACTATCTCTTTAAGACTAGCTGATATAATCTGTAATAGTGGTTAGCAACAGAATGGACCGAATAAAACACTTCTGACTGGTGTATATCTTTTCAGGAGCTATTGTATAAAAAGACAGCACTTAACCTGAACTAGAAACAGTGAGGAACTCGCATTTAACTAGAATGTCCAAAAAAAATAAAAAATAATTTACTTGTGTTTGAAGCTGAAAAAAGTCAATGTCTGTAGGCATGAGAGTGTTCAAATAACAATTACAATACATTGTCAATTGTCAACTGCCAGTGTTGTGACCTGGTGATACAATATTATCTTGATTTTTGGGCTACGAAACAATAACATTGTGAATTTTTGTTATGTGCAGTTTTACTTTATTTTATGTGTATAGTTTTGTGAAAATATTATATATTGGTCTCTTTTACTCACTTGTTTCTTGTTCATCTACATTGGACTTTTGGCACATCTATTCTGTGATTGCTTTGAGGATTTTAGCCAAATTAAAATAACTGAGTGCTGACCTATTGCTACTGTACATTTCACCATCTCACTGACTTGAGGTCTCCTTTTTCTCCAAAAGTATTTTTTACTAGAAATATAAATTATTGATGTGACAATATACTGTAAGATCTCTATTATATCATTGCTGAACCACAGAGGAAATGGGCTATGTTTGGATAGCTCTCAGGAGAAAGCTGTTTTCAATCACAGAGAGATGTGGGCAGAGAAGACAGCTATCTGTTTTTTTTTCTGGAAAGCAAAAAGAAACATGAGCATTTCAAAGGCTTGGTATCAGGACAAGATTCTACACCATTGTAACTCCAGCACTCTATAGGTAAAAGGGATCTGCTCTGAAGCAGAACAATGAAAAAAGTAGCTGAGAGGGAATGGGAGAGACAAGGAGCCACTGAAAGAGAGAAAGAAAAAGATAGACAGAAGCGCAGACACACAAGATTTTTGAAGCTCATGTGTGAGATCCGGACAGACAGGCTAGTTGGATTAGTTCTGCTGTGTGTTGACCTGAAGTGACAACTAAAAAGCACACCCATAACACTTTATTTAATAGAAATCAGCTTAATATACTGTGGATGTCTGCAGAACTGAGCAGCCAACCAGTGTCTGTAGACAGTGTAATGCACATGTAATGGTGTCACCTTCCATGATTCTCCAGACCATGTGAGCAATAGACTATGAAATCAAAATTTGACTTTTATGGCTTTAAGTCCATTTATTTTTTCCTTGAGGCCCTCTATATGCTAATGTACTCCTAAACATTGACAACATTCCCTTTTTACAGTCTACACTCTTCTGGGAAAAACTAAATAACTAAAAAACTAAATATTGATGACATCTTTCACTACACAGATATTTGTCCAATCAAATGCTCTCTAGAATGAGAATGCCTTTCCCCTGCAACCGACCAGCAGGTAGTAAATAATGTTTTATTGATGTGATTTACAATAAACAAAGCCTACTGTCTATTTAAAAAAAGGAGGCAAGCCCTTCAACATATCGTAAGTTTCTGTTTCAATAGCAATAGCATCAACACAATTTGTTGTGCTCATAAATCAATGTCATGGGATCTTTACATTATATTTCAAGATGCAACTCTAGATCTTAATTTACAGTAGATCTAGATGAGTCAGTGATATCACAAAGCTCAGCGTGAGGATACTGCACACTGACCGTGAGTCGCTTGGTGGCGTCCACCTCGATCATCCCCCTCAGCAGGTTCTGGCAGTCAGGAGGAATGAAATGGGGCATGTGGAAGACCCCCAGCTTCACTTTCTCCAGCAAGTTCCTCAAGTTATCATCGTCAAATGGCAAAGCACCCTGACAGTGAGACACATACTAAATATAGTATATTTTCATACCATCTAAACTACATAAAGATGAATGTAAATTTAGCATGAATTAAACATTAAAAATAAGCATAAATGTAACTTTTATATACATTACATTTCATGCATGGGCACTGTTGTAAACCCGCACCCGCTGCATTTAAAGGGATTGTTCCCCAATCGTTTTTGTCATAAATTCTCCTCCCTGCCAATTAGGGGGCAATATGCAAGAAGGATGTGAATCACCAAAAACATTAGAAGAAAAATGAGAAAGTGCAAGTAAAGTGGAAATTGACATAGCAGGGAGGAGAATTAATAGTAAAAGAAAAAACAAAAGACAATTTTGAAAATATTGATCTGTTTCTCACCCACACCTACCAAATCACTTCAGAATACATGGATTTAACCACCAGAGTCATCAAGAGTACTTTTATTTTGCACTTATGTGGATTTTGCAGCTTCAAAATTTTGGCACCCATTCACTTACATTGTATGGACCTCAAGAGCTGAGAAATACTTCTAAAAAATTTGTATTGTGTTCAGCAGAAGAAAGAAAGTCATACACATCTGGAATAGCCTGATTCAGTAGCAGCACCGTTATCCAACAGCAGCACTCAATTTAATTCCATTGTTTATTTGCTCACGTCACACAAGTAATCAAATCAGGCACTAGGCACTATGAGTTGGAACATTTAAGAAAAATACACATGCCTAACATTAACAGAAAATAGATGAGAAAGATGAACATTATTTGAAATATTAAAAAATAGCCTTGGCTTTTGGTCCAGCAGTCCGCCCGTGTCTGTTGATTCCCAACCTGCAGCCGCACCACAAATAAATATGTAAATAAATTTCACCCATTATATCAAATATTAGCGGTTCACCCGTCGGGTAACCACCCATGTGCAGGACTCTGTTTCACTGTACATATAAAGCTGTAAAGCTATGGTGTAGAAATTTCATGGCAGAATTGGCATATTAGTTTCATCCAAACCAATGAAGACAATAGTGGAATAGGTGAGCACCCCACTTCAATTAAGAGAGAGTTTTATGAAGGATATCAGCAGTGGAAGTAGGACTGCAAAATAAGTAAAGAAAAGGCTGACAATGAGAGATGATTGCGCTTTGATAATTAGCTTTGTTTTGTGCCAGAAACACTTCATCATTTTCACATCAGAGAGACCCATAAGGGCCCTGACACTACTGAGATGTCAGCGCTTGATACATGACACAGAAAATTCTGAAGCGTGACTGACAACAGGGCCACGTAATAGATGATGTAATCAAGTGAAAACTAGCAAGGACTCGGAGAAGAAAAAATTTATGAATACAAGAGGGTAAAAAAATGCAGATTTAATCTCTAATGAAATGTCTTACAGCAGTGACAGATCACAGAGAAACTTTTCCTGATTTGATTGTTTTGTGAGGAGGAGGACATTATAATGGAGCACGCAAACATAAACGAGAAAGGAGAATAAATCGCCTTTTTCATTTCACCTGAGCAGGTGTTTCTTACGGGTTGTGATCCTGTTGAGCTCATGTCTTGAGCAGTAATTACAATGGGACCAACTTGATTACCCAGACTCAAAACAAGCCTTCTGGTGTCCAAGAATCAGAGTTGTCGTCTGGTTTGAGGAAGACTTCATTATAAGCTTGTCCCATTTGTTGCAATTACTAGATACTGGATAATGATGCAAGCATGGATAAGAAAGTTCTCAAGCTGATCGAAAGCTTGGTTTTATGCTGTCAACCACTTGACAAAGTCTGCCACTACCACTGGCATCCACTACATTTTCCTTTTGCAGACAGAAACCTTAAAAGGTTTGACAAGACCAAGCCACTCGAATTATAGTCTAATTCCCTCCACTGTAAGTACTAAGTATCGAACGGTAAGAAGATAAAAGTAGATACATGAAACACTCAGAAGGATGAATAAAGAGCTGATCTCATTCATGTCTGATATAAAGATGATTCAGAGGTAGAGTGAGAAACCGTAGTGCAGCTTTGGTGCTGTCAGTCCTTTTAACTCAGACTACAGAGACAGTATAACATCTTGATTCTCTTAAATCTCTTGCTTAGCTGATTAGCCATCATTGAAACATTCTTTTCTGGATTTGTCCACATATCCCCTAATATATTTTATTCAGACACAAGGGGACTTCTTCCATTGAGAGAGACACTTTAGCACAAGAATCATGTTTGATTTGTCTAATGGAAAGGGAAGAAGGCTCCGCAGTAGATTACAGTAGAATTATATGGCACAAAATGAAGTCTCATTTTTTTTTTCTCTGCCACAAAAAGCTTTCACTCACCACTAAAAGTGCAAAGAGAATGACTCCACAGCTCCATACATCAGCTTTTCTGCCATCATATTTCTCACCCTGACAAAGAGAGAGAGAGAGAGAGAGAGAGAGAGAGAGAGAGAGAGAGAGATGTTAAAAGCAGAATGGAAGGGAACAGAGGAAACAGGAAATATAATTATGAGAGATTGTCAGCACATGCTTACCCTTATAACCTCAGGGCAGGCGTAGTGAGGGGATCTATATATATATATATATATAAAAAAAGAGGACATATATTATTGTACAATCCTGAAAAAACACACTAATTGGTGGTAAACACTGATGATGAAGCATACTCAATCTGAAAATGTGGTGCGCTAATACATCTAAACATTCAGTAGATACATACCAGCAATGGGTATTGACACTTGTGATTTGCATTAGTATCTTTACCATCTTTTTGGGCAAAGAGACTTACTTCTAACTACCTTATGTCTGCTGCTGTCTAAAAGATCCAATAATGTAACATTATATTTTAATGACTTTCTGCTGGGAGTACGTAAAAGAGACCTGTATTAATTTGAAATTGTTAATATATTCCAATGGCATGGAACATCATCAGGCGGTGCTTTCCAGTGATTTCACTGGTGCAACACAAACACATTTCTCTATGAACACAAGTTTCCTGATTGGAGGTGTCCTATGCCATTATGTAGATATACTGTATATTGATAATATTTTAATTTAAAGGTTTACTCTCTCTCTCTGTTTTAAAAATTCACCACTGCTCATTATTCACTACAAGAGAGAGATATATTATTGCAGTTTCTGAAATCAAATTGCTGGTTTTTAATACAAATCAAAATACTTCACTGTAATAACAAGCTCAGTAATTTGAAAGGTTTCATGCCCATTTTGAGAACACAGGTTTGACTCCTTATTGTCGTTTGTGTAAATAATGCCTGAATATAAGGCATTTCTCATTTGTTCACATATCAATTGTATTTCTATAATATAAAATGATTAAAAGTATTAAAATGAATATTAATAGTATTAAATATAGCAAAAAAGTATTTAGTTTACCCTTTAGAAACATATCTCTTTTGACTGGGCATCTGGTAATTACTATGATGACCTTACAATGTTACCCCCTAATAGTCAAAAATGTTCTTTTCTTTCACAAGACCACAATGAGAATGTGATGCAAGTATAGACAGATTTAAAGTTGAGTGTGTAAGTTTGCAAGTCCTTGAAGTATATGCAAGATAATTCTCATTTGAATAAATACATAAATAAATAAAATAGAAAGGGATCATACAAATTGCATTTGCTTTAGCACTACCCTGATGGAACTACTTGACATAACAGATATTTAAGTACAGTATATTTTACGAGACCAAAAAAAAATAAAATAAACTGAATTCACACATATGATCCAGTTCAAAATTGTAAATTCCTTTCACTCTTAATATGGTGTGTTGCTTCCTTGATGATCAATGACTGTTTGCATGTTATGTGACAGTTGTGCATGAGTCCCTGCTTTGTCCTGAGCAGTGATGCTGCTCATAGACCTCCAGGTACAGTATGTTCTTTGGTTTACCAGCATCTTCTGCTAATTTGACTACATCGCAACAATGGCTATAGGACAGACATGGGCAATATATGGCCAATGGGCCAGATCAGGCCCTCCACGTGGTTTAATGTGGCCCGCAGCTCATTTATCATATTTTTTGTTTTTATTGGATATTTCAGTTAACTTGAATTGGGACCTAACACGTCTCCACAAGCGTTTAACATGCTCAGGGTTGCCAGATAAGAGACAAAACACCTCCCAGTTTGAGATTTATACAAATTGGAAATATTCTGCCTAATGTTATACTTATTTTGTGTAATCTGGCAACCATGCACGCGAGTGTGCTTTTTCTGTCTTGCTTTCCCCTTTGAACAAATTTAGCGATCTGTAGTGCAATATTCTGCTCAAGGAAAAGTGTTAAACGGCTACTCTGTGTCCATTCTTGAGGCTGCTTGTGATGTTTTTTTGCTAATTTGCAGGTAAACCTTCTCAGTGATTAAATTAAATATAAAAGTAGATCTTGGCATCATTGACATGTGAGCAAAAGCAAGCCAGATACAAATATGTATATGTATTTTTTATTTGGGCAATTTAGAAATGTTAAGGCCCTTTGCACCTGTATTTTAATCTAACTCTTGCAATAATCATTTATCATAGTCATGCAGCCTGTGTTATTCAGTTGTGTGCTAAAAGTTAACCATTGAGGAGACCCGCATCATGCCACTTTTAGCATGTAAAAGGGTAAAGTTTTAGAAATTAATAAGTAAACTCGCACGCTTTGCGACAAACATTATAATTTCTATAAATTAAAAAAATATATATTATATTAAAACCCTGATGTAGAGATTGTTACATTTAATAATAAATTAACAGGGAAGTAGAGATGGTAAAATAAATTAAGCTCAGCCTTTATTCAGTTTTTTAATTCCTGAGAGAAAGGTATCTATACCTTTGTAGAGCAATACAATACTTTAGGCAATTGCAGAATAGTTCCATTAGTCACAGATACACTTCAGAAAATTGAGTACACAAATATATCTGGGCTTAAAAATACAAAAACCAAAACCATGCAGAACATTGTATCTCAAAAGGAATACAATATGGCCCCCCATGCACTACTTCAAGTCCAATATGGCCCCTTTACCAAATTAGTTGCCCATCCCTGCTATAGGATGTTGTGCTTCAACTTTTGACACTTTTGGAACAATTGAGGGACTCACACACAACTAAAATGTGCAAACATGAATTGATGCTTATGAAGGTATATTCAGCTTTTGAACTGAATCTTTTGTGTAAATTCAGTTCATATTTTGTCTTTGTCATATTTTTATTATTTAGTACTTCCATTTAGAAGCTACATATGGATATATGTGATGATGAGGAGGAGGGCGTGGCCGGGCTGTGATGTGGCACGACTCGAGCTGAATCACTGATCAGCGGGAGAGCGAGATAAGGGCGCCAGAGAGCCGGTTTGAGAGAGAAAGAGAGACGCATGCAGCCGCACTGCATGTGTGTGTTTATGTTTGTTTTATGTTGAGTGTTACATTTAAATTTATGTTGACTGTTCAGCTGGTTCACACCTTCTCCTTGCCCACATTACCCCGTTACAATATATAATCAATAATTTTTTATGCACTCACTTTTTAATAATAATTTGAGAACATTTCCTACAACAAAAGTCAATGTCAAAGTTCCAGCACTGAAAGAGACATTAAGACGCCTGGTTGCTGTATGTGTGGCATGGATATCCCTTATGATGTGAACATTAGAGAGGATTGATATGGCAAATCAGGGACACCACATGGGGTGATTAAGTTGTTCTGAAAATACCCTGATGGAGAGAAATTACTCATTTAGATCAGATGCCGCTCATGGGTTGTGCAAGGCATTTTTTGTTTTTCCTCAAGTGCTGTTGGTCTGACTTGAGGGGAGCTGTTTAAAGAGTCAAAAACACTGAAATTGACTCTTTTTCTTGCCACATAAGCAGGGTTTTCACTCTGACATCACTCTAACACCAGACTTAGTGTTAGTTAGCTTGGAACTATGTTGTTTCTTGCTTTTATGCAGCAGTAAAGCCAGCTTTCTTTGATGTTATTATCAAACTTACAAGCTTAATGGATATAGGGTAATGATCCATATATGACCAGTGGTACCAGGGAATCTGGTTTGCATTGTATTGAGGCGTAATGTAGTTTCACTTGACTTGGAAGGTTTGCTATTTTTCTCTAGGTTCTGGGTGAATCAAATTAAATTGGATGGATTTCCAAGCAGCCTTGACACTATTTATGTAATGACTCCTCCCCAAATTATCATTGGGTTGACAACATTGCAAGATTTTTCAGAACTAAAGCTATTTCAAAATTGGGTCAATCCATTCACTAGGGAAGCAATGAGGAGCAAATACAAATGAATGAATGTCTGGCACAGAGAGGCTCCGTGTTGGTCTTCCTGCATCGCTGTGTTCACATGTGAGGGGTCTGGCACTTTCATATTCAATTGGAGTTCATTAACTCTGGTAAACAGATTATATTTGTGTCATGCAGACAGCATTCAAAAAGATGAATGTATTTAATTAAAAAGTGTCACATCTGTGCTTAGAGATAGGAAAGCAACCATCAATAATTACAGAATGCCTCTGTCAAAGGAAAGCACCAAAGCCTTGCCACTAATTTTAGTCATTGGTAATAAGAGAAGTAGTAGAGACTGGAGTCAAGGCTATGGTTTGGTCACTTGGGCAAGTACTAAAGTCTTGATTAATATTGTTTTGTCACAATATGTTCGGATCTGTAGCACCTTTCTCTCTCTCACTTTTTCATTGACAATAGTGCCTTTCATGCCATGCCTTACACATTCACAGTGCCTATGAATGCCAGAGTGAGGTTAGGTCACAATTCATGTGCACCCATGCACTTGCGTTCTCCGTGAGATGGCGCTGACACTAATGGATACAAGATATTCATACACTTAAAATTCTAACGCATGAGAATGTGAACGTTTCCCCGTGCACACGAGAAGACTTTCCACAAAGTTCACTTAAGGGTCTCCGTAGGTCGTCATGTGCATATTTTTCACTAATAGTAAGAATTCAGACAGGGTCAGGCGCTAAAATCTATTCAAAACCTTTCAGTTATATTTATATTTTTTCATAATTCATGCAAATAAATCTGGTGGTTCCTTTGTGTCTGTGGTTATCAATGGGAGAGTTAACTTTTTTCAGCTCAGAAATTTGTAAAGCTCTCAAAATCATACTTTGTTTACTATTTTGATCTGAACAGAATTAAAAATTGTATTAGCTGCAATGGATTTAGCCAAATGAAACAAAACTTGAATTCAGAAAGCAGTGAGCGATTCGACTAAAATCTTCACAGTATTATTATAATTGTAACCTTTAATATAACCATATACTTACTTTTTATTGGAAATGTTTACATTTTAATAATGTGATAATGCCACATTTTTGGTAATCCAGTAAATTAAATATGTTACAAATAAATGGTACTTAATCTTATTTGAATATTTTCTCTTTCTTTTTTTTATAGAACATTGTGAATACAAACCAAAAATATTATATTCTGTATCAGTGCAGAAATCTGGCGTCAGTGCAGAACAGCTTCACATAATCAACACTTGAGTTTGAACACAAAAGTCAATAAACAGTTAAGCTAATCTTATAAAAGGGATATTTCTGACTCTAAATTCTGATTGGATGAGCCACGCTAAAGTTGTCCTTTAAAAGTAATTTAATAGCTGATATACTGTACACACACACACCTGTGACCACAAATTAATTGAATTCTACATTACTGCAGCAAGTTGCAACATTGCTTAGCAATTGTAAACAACTAAACTCTACTTTATAGTCATGACATATCATCCTGTGAAACACCCTGCTTTGTATATACACATTATTCTATCTTTGAAGTGAAGCAGTCCAGTCACTAAAAGCCATGCAAAATATTTATTGCAGTGACACATTTCTACAATTGCATGGTATTGTATATTAAGGCATACTGCTCAGCCCTAAGTCTAGATGTACTTTCCCTTGATTTATAAAAAACAAACAGGTAAATTCTAAGTAATTGTAGCAGGAGGATAGATTATGACTCACCCGCAGCTGGTTTCTAAGAGACTGTCTCCAACCTGTAGAGAAGCCATACCAAAGTCTGCTATCCTTATGTTATTCTTCTCATCCAGCAGCAAGTTCTCTGGCTTCAGATCTCTGTGGCTGCATACAACATGGGAGACATTATACTTTAGGTATAAACAAAACATTTATAGAGTCTTCCTATTTACCTGTTTATGTTGTCCAATTCCAATGAGCATATGGTTTAAAACGATTTTTGTGTTCACACTGTTGCAATAATAATTGCATTTGCATTGCATCGTATTGTTTATCTACATATCTTATTCCTTGTTTAAGAAAACAGAGAAGCTGCCAGCATCAGACTCAGCCCCAAATCTCTTGATCAGACGTCACTGGAAACATCTTGATTCCTTGTTTCATTGTAAAATCCTCTGATCTGTAGATACAATTCTGAGCTTTCTGTGCCAGTGTCAAGAAGTGAAGACTCTTTCATCCAGAGCGAATAAGTGATCGTGGAACAGAAGATCATTTTAGGCCCAGTAGATCAAAAATAGCTTGAACATTTCAACTATATTTCAAAAGATGGCTGAATGTGACCTGAGAGCCTATGAGCATTTATTGAAGCTCATTGTTTGGAATGGTTTGGCAACAACAACTGGACAATAATTGTTGGTGGGATAGAAACGTGACTTGAACCAGAAATACTGTTTCCCCTAACTAGAACTCCACTGATGCAACCACAAACTTTCTTAGAACTCATCAACATCTACGTACAACCAAAGAGAATACTGGTGAAATTAAAACATCTGCCCAAGCAAGTAATTACCTGATCAAGAGATAAGAACACTCACAGGGTTCTTTTTGCTTCCTGTGAATTAGCTATGGATTTCTCAGTTGGCAACTGGCACTATTATCAACATGCTTTAGTTGAATTCCATGCTATATTAAGTCAACACAATAACCACATTACCTGTAGTGTGTGTAGGCATTAAATTGCACACATTTTCATCTATAAAAGACTCCACATTTCAAACAACTGACTAGCATTGAGCATATATGAGGTCCACTGAAAGTTATGTGACTGCAGGAAGCACAAGCTATAAAAGAGCAGGTATTTCCTTACCCAGCGATAACCAAGTTATTGCAAAGGTTAAACCCAGATCAACAATAAAGTTTTTACTGTCTTTTGCCCAGAGATTGATTCATCTTTCCCATGCAAAGGCAACCAAGGAGAAGGAGGAGCTCTCAGTAATGGAAACACTATGTGAGGTCCCAGTCAATACCAGTGTGTGCTTATTGAGAGCCTCTTCTGATTAGCTGCCAGCTAGAGACTGATTGAGTAAAGCAGGACTGACTGATTGATCCCAGGGTATCTGGCACCATAAGTATTGCTCAGGCAGAATCATAAACATCTTTACAAAATAATTCCATCTGCTTGCTTAAACACATAAACCAAAAAACAAACATTTAAGCCTTTAAATTTGCTACATAAACTTGCAAAAACACCATGCTTACTGCACTAAATAACAGTAAGTAATTTCTGAAGTAAACTGTTGAACCATTTTTCTTCTCTGGCTCACATTTAGGGCAAGCTTTATGTGTAAATTCTAATTATAAATGCACAGAGTTAGTGGCCGTTCACACCGAATGCATTCTTGTGTCTGTCTCCACTGTTTTTCAATTGTTTTCTATGTAAACATGAGCTAGACAGACGTCTTTGACCATTGTGCTGTGTCTCATTATTTCAGTGTCTAGCACAGATTTTTTTTAGAGGCTGTGTCAAGTTAAAAGTACATCAGTTTAAAAAACCCATCTCTTGACACATGTTTAAGGCGGGGTGCCAATGTGTTTACATTCAAAGGCAAAGAGTAAATGTATAATCTTTTGAGAAAATCAACAAATGAACTTTCTCACAATTAGCAACTCTTCCTGAGGCATCACACCCCACTGAGCAAAGACTGTAAAATCACACCTCGTTGTTGCCCTTACACATCTGTCCCATTCTCTCCCCTCTTCTCCTCATCCATTCCCCTTCAGCCCAGAATCACCTCAAACTCACCTAAGGTCTGTATGTAACAAAAGACCATATCTGATGTATACAAATAATGTAACTTGTGTAACATGTTTGGTATCATTTAAAATGTCTCTGTGCGTCTGGTATAGTGTTTTGTACCCAGGTTTGTAAAACTTAATGACAACAAAGTTATAAGGGCTTTGCCAAATACTGAATAATTCCGGAGGTCTAACCCCTCCTTGAAGGTGTAACACCAGGAAGCCAAGAACCCTTTTACCCCCAAATTCTCATTGATCAAAGGATAATACCATTTGGTACACAATGTGTATTTCCCTCTGGGTATTTAAGGAAAGCTGGCCCAGAGCTCAAGGTTCTCTGTATTCAGATGATCCCACACCTCGATGTGTGTAACTGTAATAATAGGAATCTGCATTCAGATTTCCAATATTTTGCAATTACATGTACTTTTCTTAACTGCCAGGTATGTTCTTTGACTTGTTACTTTAACTTGTGTTTTAAATCCTACCTGGCAAATAAATTGTTACTTTTTGATTTATTCTGTATTCCTCTGAAATCATTTATATCAATACTGGGTCTTTAAAATAGGAGAAACCGCTCTGGAGGAACCGAGCAGGAGAATCACATTTTAAGAATCATTTCTATCATAACTAAAGCTTTAATGTAGGAGGAAGCCACTTAAAGACTATCAGTTTGAATCTCATTAGAAACTGATCAAAAGGTAAATGAATAGAAGAGGATTCAGAGTAATCAATAACTTAAATAATTAAAATAAAAGAATAATCAGAAAGAATTTAGAGCTTTAATCTAAATCAGAGGTCAACTTAAAATTGGAGTCAGATTAATATAAAATTGGAGTCAGATAAAATTAATAACGGGATGAATTTGTAAAGTGCAAATTATTAACAATAATTGCTTTACTTCAGTGCTCAGAAAAGACAGAACAACGCAGAGACCTTCAAGGGGCAAATCTATGTATTTTTAGTAGTTTTGCCTGCCATTTTACACATGCGTTTAGTGATGTTTGTTGCACTGAGTCTAGCATTTTTAGTAAAATAACGCATTTGGTCTGAACGGCCCCTTATATGGCATCAATAGGAAATGAGCAGCTTCAAGCACCCACTGAAGACTCAGTCTTTTTTGCTTTTGCATTGTATTGGCCGGAAAGAGACAGTGAGCGCATTTACATGCACATCTTACACAGATTACGCAAAATAAGCCAAATCAATGTTTGATTTGTAAATGCATTAAACAACTTTAAACAAGGTCATAAACGGCATAAAAAGAAACTGATCCACATGCGTAGATTTTTTGCCCATTACACCGATTTCCTGTTGCATGTAAACACATTTACCGGCGTTCTTTCTGGGTTATCCATGTGTTGCGTTCATGCCTCTTCACTATCTGATGTCAAAAGCAGAGAATAACTATATTATTTCGATTTCGAAACGTGGTTTGAGGATTTTTTTAATAATCAGATTTTGGGATTTTTTGGTTATGGTGTGTATGTAAACGGGCACATTAACTGCCAGCATTGTTCTATACAGCAATATACTGTTCAACAAGTGAACAAAACATGCCATCTATAATGCACAAGCCACTAAATCTGTCTAACTCTACCATGTGAGAGAACAATCTAACAAAAAACACAAACAGGTTTCCCACCACATGTTTAAAAACCCAAATCATTGAGCTCTTGTCCTCCAGCTATGGTGCACATGGCATTTAACAGTTCAGTGGTTTGTGGAAACTAAGATCTCCAGTTGACCTTCTGCTCACATTGACGCTTCAGAAGTGATCACAAATCATGTGTGCATTTATTCTTCTAAACAATATTTATTTTAATAGACAAGAATGCTTATTTAAAATACAGTATGTGTAGGGTACAGTATGAGCACAATTAAACAAGTGTCTTTGCTAAAGTTTAGTGCTAAGTACTTTCTTCTCTGAGGTTTTCCACATACTAGTGACACTATTCATGACTGCATTGCAAATTTAGTTTATCATTTAATATACACTGGAGCAGTAAAAAGAGCTTCACAATCTGGTTAAACCAATCATCAAATCTTTCCTAGCCCTTTGTTGATGGTCACCAAACACTTTCAAAATTTAGAGATGCCAAAACAGCCTGTCTAAATGTCTTGCTGCTAATGCATGTAAACAATGGTCCTAATTAAAAGCATACCAGAAAATGATCAATTTCCCCATCAAATATAGAAGCATGCTCTGCTGTATGCAATAGAGCTAGAACGTTTGATGCTATGCATGCCTCATTGCACAAGTGAGGCATGATTGTATTTATTGTATTTGTGCTCCAGGCCCAGTTACTTAAACATGAGTATAGTTGCTAACCATCCTGTATCATATGGAATCGTCCCATATTTAAGTGAGCAATATTGTGTTCTGTAAAAAAGCTTCAATACTTATGCTATTGCATTTAAATCAATCTCACATTTAAGTGTCAATGCTAAAAATTACAGATTTAAATGGAAACCAAATTGGTAAATATCAACATTGGCTGCTGCTACGGACCACGGACACTTTGTGTCACACTTCAGTGTGAAATTCAAATGTATTTATTTACAACAACTGCAATTAAGTTATATGTTAGTCAGTAAAAATGGTAGTGAATGCATCTCAAATGCATTTTAGCACTTCATTCCATGACTCGTTGTTTATACACAAACATACGCTTTTATTCACATATACATATATACACATACATCTTCAGTTCATAGTTATGCTGCTTTAGTTAGGTCAGCCAGAACCAAAAACATTTATCTTATTCTTTAAACCTACTTTAAAGTGAATGGCATCCACGCTAATTTTATTCTATTTCTTTCCCTGTCTAAAACTCTGGATTATATTCAGAGGTTACCAGACCCTGCCAGATCCATCTCTGGTCCTGTTTGATGTCCGATTCCCACTGTGTCGATGAGTGATGATGACCAACTGCAGCATATGCCTGCCAGACTTCATTTCAGTCTACTAAGATAGGCTTCACAGAGGATGCAACTCAAAGACATGAGATTCTTCATGAGCCACAGTCTCAAGCATGGGCTCAGGATGGAGATCTCCAAATTACCTACCATAAGTTTCCAGCTGGACTGCAATGCTCCTCACTGAATGAAACCTATATCAACTTGTTCAAAGGAGGGATGACACTCTCTTAAACTACATAGAAAATGAATGAACCACAAACCTTCATCTGCCAAGGAAAATGCATCAACGTGTATTTCCTCAGTTCATTTTGGATGACTTCAAGGACTTTAACACTAAAACCTATATTTCATACAAAACCACTTTGTTTAATCATTGACCCACAACACTTACTTAGTTTACTAATTTTAACCACTAATAGATCTAAACATAAATAACTAATATTGCCATTATAGTCATTCATTTTATGTTATAGCATCATTTCATGTACAGCTGTTTTGAAAAAACGTCTGTTGTGAAAAGCGCTACACAAATAAATTTGACTTGACTTGGCATAGCCATAGGCATATACGGGGTGGCATTTCATTTTTGTTTACAATGTGGTCAATTGTCAACTGCCACTGATGGTTTACTTAAATCTCAAATGGCAAATGTGGTATATAAGCAACTAAGAGTATCACTTATTTATCCCTTATTTGAAAGAACCTGAATTTATTTCTAACATGGCAAATATAAAACTTGGCTAAACACTTGGTCACACTCATCTCTTTTCTACTCCTTCTTGTGTACCTGACAGCAGGGTAATGGCTGATGAATTTGACTAGCTTGTTTATCATAAGTCTGACAGTCCTATCTAGACTCTGCCAGACTTTATCCTTTCTGCCTGTCCTCAAACTGAGGCCAGAAAACAATAATTTTATCCCTATGAATGCAGTGACAGCTGAAGGCTATCAGCCCAGCACATTAGATGAGTTGAGCTTTAAAACTCAAGAGAGGAAAATGGCTGTGAACGAGCAGAGGAGAGAACAAGTGACGCCTCCCTGCCATGCTGTTTATTCAGCGCATTCCATCAACTATCGAAAGAGGCCTTCAAAACCATCCATTAGCTAGTTGAGCTGTGCTGGAAGCTTGCAGCAGTCTTCATTAGGCTGTGCGCCTGCTCAAGCGCATGGTAAACAGATGCAAATATTGTGTTAATGGCTATCCCTTCAGTGCATTAGCATACAAGCATATGAAGAGGATATGGTCGTGAGAATGACTGAAGTGCAAAAAGAGGTCATTCAAACAGAAACATTAGCAGCTTCAGCAATAGCACTTACAATTTTTCCATCCAACTGTCTGGTTTGTCCCTGCTTCTGATATATCATGTATGCAGTTATGTAGAGTAATAAGAATTAAGTTGGATAGAGAAAAGTAAGAGTCAAGGGATAATCTTAGAAAATGTCAAATATTTTGGAGTCAAATTTATTTAACATATTAAATATAAATCGATTTAAAACTGTATAACTTTGTAAAAGATCATATTTAAAGACCACAGATTGAGCACATTTTAAAAATTAAATTAAATTAAAATGAGCTTTCATAGTGTGTATTTAGACAATATCACAAAGCATCGTTACAATACAAAAAACAATGTGGTATTTATAGTATGGTATATTCTTTACCCAAATAAATAAATAAAAATGGGTCAAATACAACCTGAAGAGAACAGACAGGTTAATTACATTATTGTACATAAATGTATATAAGAGAACATGTAACTCAGTGTTAGAAGGCCAAAACCTTTACTATTTCCTGCTGTTGTGAGGTTAATTGAACCCATCTTGGCTCTTAAGTCAGAAAAGATGGAGAGAAAATATAAAAATAAAAATTGAGAACATTTTTCATCAATATCTAAAAAATGTGGAGAAGAAAGGGGCTGGAGGATACACTCAGAGATAAAACTTCTACTTTTCCTCAGCTGTACTGGAGGGGAGCTATCAATCTTTGACCCAGAAAGTGTGTGTGCATGTGTGTGTGTGTGTGTGTGTGTGTGTGTGTGTGTGTGTGTGTTAGAGATGTTTTACAAAATAGTAATATCTCAATATGATTATTTTAGTATTCACAACAATGCTTTGTAATGACTGGAAAATGCTGCACTTGAGGTGGCTTTCACCATACATATAAAATGAGACCAAACAGTGCAACACACTGGACAACAACAGCTCATGGCTATACATGATGTATGAAAAAAGGAAAAAGAAAAACAAATGTGTTAGAGGGTATACAACCAGCACATTTGACTTTCTTGAACAACTAATGAGAGCCTGCCAAGCTGTGAATGCTCAATATGAAGGATTTTGATTCCCTGTGGACTGACGAGGAACATAAACATTCCCAACTCTTACCATATAGAGTGACTGTGGCAGAAGTCCAGCGCAGAGATGATCTGTCTGAAGAACTTCCTGGCCTCTTTGGGCGTTAACCTGCCTTTCTTCACCAGGTAGTCAAAGAGTTCTCCACCTGAAACATGCTCTAGAACCAAATATCTGTGGGAAAACAGGAAGTGGAACTAAGAAATCCTGACATAATATAGCTGTGAAACTCACAAACTGTGAGATTATACTTCCATCCAGGCTCCAAAACTAATTAAAGAGTTACAAACCAGCGGATATCTTTATTAGAATCAGCAAAATTATGTGGTTTAAGTTGAATTGTAAGAATGATAGTTTGACCCTTGTTAGCATACAGTATATGTGAGGTATTCAGACTGAAATTCTAAAAATATGCTAAAGAAAACATCTGTTGTGAATCGCAAATACTTTGAAATTTACACTGTGTAGGGTGTTTGAAGTTTTTTTTACTCCTGAACTCCATGTGGCAACAAATATGTGCAATATTCTTTGCATTAAGCCACCATAATGAAAATATGAGGAAATCAATCATAATGTGTCTTCATGTTTTTGTGCCAGGCTGCTTTTCAATTACAAACAAAGAAACAAAGACATACAAAAGGCTCATAGCTCAATCTCATATGAGTTAAAATTATCTGTGCTGTTTATAAAAAGGTAAAGACAACAACATTATTCCATAATGAATACAATGCTAAATATTGTAGGTAAGACATTTTTATGGCCAGTCAATTTTCTCATTTCACTCCAAAAAGTTATTTTTGGACCCTGCTTACATGTTTTATTTTATTTAGTTTTTTCATCCAGTTGTATAACCTTGCATTAATTCACATTTCTTAAGAAATGCAACAATGTTTCATTTGTAAGAGCAGTTGAAAAAAGTTCAGAGGTGAATTTAAGTAGCTTTGGATACAAGTGTCTGCCAAATGAATACATGTAAATGTAAATGAATTAATGTAATTTAGTTCATATTTTCATCCTCAGCAACCTATTTTATACTAATTAAATGGGCAATCCTGTGAATACGCCCACGCGCACACGCCCAGAGAATCCACAGTCACTTCCAGGACAGCGGTGACACGCGGCGCATGTGGCAGGGCATCCAGGCCATCACCAACTACAGGACAACATCAGTTGCCTGTGACAAAGATGCCTCCCTTCCAGATGCGCTGAACGACTTCTACGCTCGGTTTGAAGTGCAGAACGACGTGATGGCGAGGAAGTCCACCCCTCCTCCCAACGACCAGGTGCTCTGTCTTACCACGGCAGATGTGAGGAAAACTCTACGTAGAGTCAACCCACGGAAGGCTGCTGGACCAGACAACATTCCTGGCAGAGTGCTCAGAGGATGTGCAGACCAGCTAGCAGATGTTCTTACCGACATCTTCAACATCTCTCTGAGCAGCGCCGTTGTTCCAACGTGCTTCAAGGCCACCACCATCATCCCCATGCCAAAGAAGTCTTCAGTGTCCTGCCTCAACGACTACCGTCCCGTCGCGACTTACACCCATCATCATGAAGTGCTTCGAGAGGCTCGTCATGAGGCAGATTAAGACCCAGCTGCCCCCTCACTAGACCCACTGCAGTTTGCGTGATCGTTCAAACCGTTCAACGGACGATGCCATCACCACAACTCTCCATCTGGCCCTCACCCACCTAGACAATAAGGACTCATACGTTCGAATGCTGTTCATAGATTTCAGCTCAGCATTCAACACAATAATTCCCCAGCATCTGATTGGAAAGCTGAACCTGCTGGGCCTGGACACCTCCCTCTGCAACTGGATCCTGGACTTCCTGACTGGGAGACCTCAGTCAGTCCGGATCGGGAACAGCATCTCCACCACCACCACACTGAACACTGGGGCCCCCCAGGGCTGTGTGCTCAGTCCACTGCTGTTCACTCTGCTGACTCACGACTGTGCAGCAATGCACAGCTCGAATCACATCATCAAGTTCGCCGATGACACGACCGTGGTGGGTCTCATCAGCAAGAACAACGAGTCAGCATACAGAGAGGAGGTGCAGCGGCTGATCGAACTGGTGTAGAGCCAACAACCTGTCCCTGAATGTCGACAAAACAAAAGAGATGGTTGTTGACTTTAGGAGAGCACAAGGTGAACACACTCCGCTGAACATCGACGGCTCCTCTGTGGAGATCGTCAAGAGCACCAAATTTCTTGGTGTTCACCTGGCGGAGAACCTCACCTGGTCCCTCAACACCAGCTCTATCACCAAGAAAGCCCAGCAGCGTCTCTACTTTCTTCGAAGGCTGAGGAAAGCACATCTCCCAACCCCCATCCTCACTACATTCTATAGAGGGACTATTGAGAGCATCCTGAGCAGCTGCATCACTGCCTGGTTTGGGACTTGCACCGCTTCGGACCGCAAAGCCCTGCAGAGGATAGTGAGGACAGCTGAGAAGATCATTGGGGTCTCTCTTCCCTCCATCAAAGACATTTTCAAAAAACACTGTATCCGCAAAGCAACCAGCATTGTGGACGACCCCACACACCCCTCACACAAACTCTTTACCCTCCTCCCGTCTGGCAAGAGGTACCGAAGCATTCGGGCCCTCACGGCCAGACTGTGTAACAGCTTCTTCCCCCAAGCCATCAGACTCCTCAATACTCAGAGACTGGTTTGACACACACACGTGTCCTGAGTTGCACTTTAATAACTGTCACTTTATAACTGTCTGCTAACTGTCTGCTACCTCAATAACTGCTATGTGCATAGAACATTATCTCATAGTATGTTATGTTTACATTTTTAGAAACTGTCATCTTTTTGCACTACTGAGTACTGGTCGGCGCTGCACTGTCTATTGTCCTGTTCATTGTCAGTAATTTGTTGTACTGTCCTGTACTTTTTGCACATGTTTGCACGTGCACTTTATATAGGTATATATAGGTAGTTTATATAGGTATTTTATTTCGTTGTGTAGTCTCATGTGGTCCTATGTTGGTCCTTTGTTGTTTTTATGTAGCACCATGGTCCTGGAGGAACGTTGTCTCGTTTTGCTGTGTACTGTACTAACTGTATATGGTTGAAACGACAATAAAAACCACTTGACTTGACTTGACTAAAACCTGGTGTTGTGAAAGTCCCTCAAAGGCTCAATGAAATTGATTTGTTCAAATTATTTGTTCATAAGGCTGCAACTAACTATTATTTTGATCATAGATTAATCTAACGATTATTAGAACAATTATTACACTATTCTGCGATTATTGCAATGATTAATCATTAGCTCTTAACCGATTATTCAGCTTGTGCCCTGACTTAAAAGGTTGTATTAAACGTGCTTACTAACAATAAAGAGGACAAAATTATCTTTTAAAAATATTTCTAAATGGCATTCACTAAAATAAAGGGGAAAAAATATTTTTATTAAGTAAAGAAATTCACTGCAAAATAAAATAAAATATTGATATCAAGTTTTTTTGTCTTGTTTTCCATTTAAAATTGTCTAAAAATCCTTAAAACAAGATACATTTACTTGAGAAGCAACATATCAGATATTTAGACTTTAAGAGAATGTATCTTAAACATACAGTAAGTGTATTTTGCATATAAGTGTATTTTTTACTTGGTTATATTTCTGCGAGTGCAGTAAAGACAAAATATACTTATATTCAAGATCTATTCTCTAAAGGATTTATAAGTATTTTAAAATATTTGTATTTTTAATATAATATTCAACATTCTCAGATAACAATTTTTTCTTCTGCAGTAAAGTTGCAAAACAAAATGTATGTTGTTTTAAAAGAGTTTTACATATTTATATTGGAAAACAAGCCAAAACAAAAACAAATCAAAAACATATTTTGTTGCTGTGTATAATGGGGCAAAGACTACCCTCTCTCACCTTTTTGTTCACTTCAATCTATCTCACAAAAAAAACAAAACTCTCTCATATTAATAAAGCTGCATATTGCAAATGTTCTACACGCTAAGAAATGCAAAGTGATATATATATTATGATTCAATAAGTCACGAGCCATTAAGTTATAATCGAACTGCAGCAAGCGTGTGCGCTCGAGGGACAAGGGTACACATGACAAAGTGTGCATCAGCCGGGTGCAGTTTCAATCTCTCACCCTTAGAACTTCGCGCACCTCATAGAAGAGGCACTGACCACACAGAGAAATGCCAGTTTTGGAGTTTGTAGTTATTTACATGACCTGCTTCAGTATAATTTGAACTTTATTAAAGCTATAACGCATTAACTATAACTGTATTTAAGATGTAATGCCAGAGTGTTTCCTTTAAAGATGCTAAGTTCTGGTTCTGCTTATTCCAAAACGAGAGTGCTTCTGTACTCTCTTGTATTTTTGGATAATTCCCTCATACTTTGCGATCTACATCACCTGACGCTGTTTGCAAAGTTTAGAGTGCATCTGGACTGTGATCTGTGTAATTCTTCCTCTTCTCAGTCAGACGAGAACTGCAATTCTGCTCTCGTTCATCATCATTAGAGTTTAATGTGATCTCATGTAACTTTAAATGAGATCAAACGACTATTCGACAACAAATATATTTGTCAACAATTTTTATTTCAATGTTGTTGATAATGTCAACTAAACATTTCAGCATATTTGTTAGTACTTCTCCAGTTCCCAGATCGGCCCAACCTGAAAGTGAATTTGTGATGTTTGCACTCTCCTTATCCTTTGAGCTACCGCCATACCAATATATATTTCAGTGAATGTGTAAATGTGTAAGAAATATCTTCCTGCTATTCCGCTTGTCTGATGGGCAAACACATTTATTTCATACTCGTGCACTCATGTATTTATGAGATACATGTGCGCTCTAATTTACACACAGTCACATTTGAACACACACACAAACACACTCACTGACACACCAGACGTCTGATTTATTAGTCGATTAAAGGATTTGCTCATGCGATTACCCGTCAGCGCTATTTAAATTAAGGATGGATTCATACTTGATTTGTGTGTGTAAAAATGTTAGTTGGCAAATTCTTTACGACCATATGGGCCATACATCTGTGTCATCAGAATATTAAGAAAACAAATTTCTCGTCTGCTTCCATGGTGGCTCCTTTATCAATTATTGAAAACTACATTAAGCCCTGCTACTGGAGCACATCAGCAAAAGAGGGAGGGAGAGAGAGAGAGAGAGAGAGAGAGAGAGCACACATTTCCAATGATATCAACATGTCCACACTTCCGTATAGATAGCATTTACCAGAGCCACTCACTTATCAGCCAGTCACTGCTAGACACTGAAATCATGCATTGTATGGTGCAGTGATTATGCATTAACAAACTTGGTTTATACTTACAAATATTTCTTATTTTCATAGACATCATGCAACTTCAAAACATGAGGGTGTTCTATGAGCTTCAGAATAGCTATTTCTCTCTCCACCTGTAGAGAGAGAGAGAGAGAGAGAGAGAGAGAGAGAGAGAGAGAGAGAGAGAGAGAGATAGATTAAAAATATTGCAGTTCCTCACCAAATATCCAGCAACATGAGGTCACAGAGTAAAACACATGACATTGGCATTAAAAGCCTCTAGCTAGTCTGTGCCAGCAACATGATGTTGTATGGTATTATCTTACCTGTCCATGTCTAATTAGCATCCCACCACATTCATTAAGTGGTTAACCCCTATTAATCACTTTTTGGCAAGTACAAAATAAACAAGATAACAATGGTTCATAGAAATGTACCATTGTAAGTGCCTGCCCTCAGAACAAGGGCTGAAGTCAGCAGAGTTCAGATGGATCATAAGTGAACAATACAGTAATTGCATTAGAGGCCATTCACACCAAACTTGTTTTTGCATCGATCTGCGCCATTTTTAGCTTGTTTTTGTGTCCCAATTTATATTATGTGTCTTAAACTACTATAAACTAACATTAAAATACACACACAATACAATGTATTTAATGTGTAGCTACATGATGTTCAGCAAATTGTTCACAAGATTCACAATCGCTACTACTGAAGTTGAGGTACAGGTAGGTTTAGGAATATGATTAGGGGTTAGGGTTACTGTTTACAGTAAGGGCTAGGGTAGTGTTAGGTTTAGGGGTAGTACCATTGTAACTACAGATGTGATTAAATGTAGGTACTTCAAATTTTAGTACAACGCAACAACACGTATGTACTGTACATAATAAGTACATTATATCAAATACTTTAAGAAACAGCATTTGTGGCATAATATTGATTACCACAAAAAATGTGTTTAACTTGCCAAACTTTTCTTTAAAATAAGGATTCTAGTGAAGCACTTTTAATGAAAGTGAATGGGGGCCAATTTCTGAATGTTAAAATGCAAAATTTTCAAAAGTACACAAGACAATAAAGCATGTTAACATGATTTTAGTGTGATAAAATCACTTAATAAACTTTTCTGTGTAGAGTTATAGGCAATTCTACAACTTCACTGCCATGATGATGTCAACAAACTCTAAAACCTTAAAATAACTGTAAAAACGACGATTTACACAACTTTACAGCTCAAATAATACATGCGTTTTACCAGAACAATAAATATAAGCGCTTCCAAAAATTGGCCCAATTCACTTCCATTGTAAGTGACTCACTGTAACCTTGATTTTTGCTATTTTTTAAAGGATGGATGATTCAAATTTATTTTTTGTGATAACCATTATTATGCCACAACTGCTGTTGACTGAGCTTAACTTGTAGTGATGCCGGAACATACTGTACCTTTAAGTACAAAGTAGTTAAAGACACCTAAACTGGGTCCTGTTTTTTCTATGTAAACATGCGCTAGATGGACATCTAGATGGACCTATCTTGCACAGGAGTGTTGTGTTTCAAAGAAGACATTGTGTCAAGTTAAAAGGACGTCAACATAAAAACATGTCTCAAGACAGCTGCTTTCTGTTCCATTTGTTGTGCTTCATCTAGGTCTTTTAAATGCAAGAACACATTCAGTCTAAACGGCCACTTAGTCTTGATGATGAGGTCATAAGGTCATGCATCATGATTTGTGCATTAATGGTCCAAAATCTGATTTTGAGAGTGAATTATTCAAAGGAGGTATACTTAGTAGGCAACAGTCCTTCACCAATGTGTTGACATGTCCTTGTGTTGTTTTAGGCAGTGTACTCTCTTGGTGGTATGGGAAAATCTGTCTCACGTTGCTTTGTGGGAGCACCAGAAATAATTAGTTCATTATCAGTTGGAATATTGGCCTAGCTAATATGGATAATCCCACACTAATAACAATTATATTGGAGAAGCCAACACTGCATGAAGTCTTCCATCATGCACCTGTTCAGAGTATAACCTTGTACAATGGTCAAGTGAGTCGCAATCCCATTATGACCAATTACCTTTCATTTATACTCTCAGCGAATGGACTACTGTAACAAGCTAATTATAAGAAACAATCATAGAAGAAGCGGTGTTATAAACAGAAGGGAAATGTTTTGGTATGAATATATGTTTGGATAAATGGACGAAAACAATTTGCAATCTTGACACCCTGCTCTGCTTTCATACAGGAGGACAATACCAGTCAAAAGCTTGGACACAACAATTCTTTCTTTATTATTACAATTGTAGATTTTGTAAGAATAGTAAAGTCATCAAACTATAAAATAACACAAATGGAAGTATGGGAAGTATGTGGTCATAAAAATGTTAAACAAATTAAAACTTTGAGATTCTTGGATAATCCTTTTTTGTTGGTAAGAAAGATGCTTTATTCTACATTTTTGCTAAATTCTACGTATTGCTGCAATTTTCTGGTTAAATAAAACCTAGAGGCGCTACAACATAAATTAGTGTTATTCACTTTCACACAAATTTCACACAGCAGATTAACAGTTCATAAACACTTATTTTTTGCTCTGTTCCCCACACAATGCTTGCTTTTTACATCGAAACACATTACTATAACGCATTTGAAAGATGATATACAGTATTTGCATTGCATTACATAATTAACGCTTGCATTACATAATTAACTACATATTCAAGCTTACTTAAATGTGATTAACTTGCCCAGTGTCACAACTGATAGAGCGTTGACTTCGAACCCCTGAAAACCAGGGTTTGAGACCAGCATGGAAACTCATTGAAAAGGGACACTCGGGAGAATTTTAGCTTTTTCAAATAAGTAAAAAAAAAAAAATATTTAAAGAAATTCACAAAATGCACAGTTTATATTTGTCTATATAACTAATTTCAAGCATCTAAGCAGGTTTTAAATCTGATTCAAATCTGATTCAAACTTAACCCAAACTAATTTAGATCTGAGAGCATTAACACACTGGCTTCCAGACACTATGTATCCAAACACACACACACACACAAAGATTTTTCTTTGGGATCCATCACTCTGGTACAAACATACACTATCTCTCCAACCATGTGGCGGCAGTCTTTCAGCACTTTCTTCTCATCTCTTATGTCCCTCCAAATCCAGAACATGGGCAACTCAAGCAAAGGTAGCAAGAGAGAGATAAAAAAAGAATGTCAATGCATCACCCTCAAAGGCTTAGTTCTTCAAATGTCTATCACCTGGACATCTGCAACAGAGCAAGAAAAACTAAATAAATAATGAAATATTTCCTTCTTTAATCTAAGTCTCGCTGAATGCCTTATCAATCTCTGTAATGGCAACGCTCTCCTAGCATTTTCTCTCTGATTATTTCTCTGATTATTTCTACATTTAGCAGATGGCTTTAAGTTCTACTATGGTAAATTACAGAGAGAGAGGTCTGAGTTGTTTAAAGGAGTTCTCCCTGATCATTCATGGCACATTGCCCATCTCATCGGCTTTTAATGTTAGGGTGCTTGTTTCTGCTAATGGCAGAACCTTTGATTATTCTCTGTGCTATCTGACCAACTAGCCTCAGCTATATTATTTGTCCCTGCCAATTTGGAATGAGCAAACTGCTTATGAAGCATTTTCTGTGCCGAGACCAAAATTAAATGTCTGCTGAAATTGAGCACAAAGGAGGTAAAAATAAATGCTTAACAATCAGAAAGATTAAAACTGAACGGACTGTACAATCAGATTGATTTATCCCAGAGGCAATTCTTGGCCCTTGTCAGAGCTGCTTTGTCAGATGTTAATAATGGGATGCACTCCTCTAAAATTAGCCTTAGAATAACAAGACCTTTTCTAAATGAGTCAGTGGTACGCCGAACAAATAAGGAACAATGACAGACCTCTGAGCAAATCAAGTATGTGTGTGTTGGAGGAATGAGGGCCTCAAGAACAAGTTTTTCCATTGAAGAATGGCAAAGAACAATGACTTCTATATTGAGTTCTATTGTGTTTTACTGGGCCATTGATGTTTTCTATCACCAAATCCTATTCACCTAATCGTAACCCTCAAAGAAACATTTTTAAATTTTCACAAAGATATTTTTTTGTTTGTTTATTAGCCAGTTTTCCTAGTGGGGAATGTTGGCTGGTCCGTACAATGTATTTGATTTCACGTTTTAACATTGTGGGGCATTTAGTACCTATGGACATAAGGCTAAATATAATTACAATAACCCTAACCCATACACTGACCATTTCCCAAAAAGAAAACTTATTGCATTTAGAATTTTAGAAAACAGTATTTTGACCTTAAACTATTGCCATGTCTGTACATCCACAAACACACTCATTCAGCTGTGACAGACCTAAAATCCACTGGCACAGACAGTCAGGAGGGAAATCAAAATCCACAACATTTACCTTCACGCCAGATCCCTACCAAACATCGCTAGTGATCACAGAGTAATGGAGACTTTATCTCATCAACAAATCCCAGTAAACCTGTCTGAACCCAAATGAGTTCAATCCAACTCTAATACAGAGTGAACATTTACAGCCAGACAAATAAACAAAGACGGGAAAACATACCATGTATCAGTTGATTTTAAAGATCCAATAAAAACTAAAACACGCACATACATTTGATTATGTGCACAGATATGAGTAAAGCATCTATGCATCATTTCTCATTATAAAAGAGAAGACTGCTTCACTTCAGTGCCATTTTTCATTGAGTTTCCATGTTTAATAATCATCACGACTGTAATAGCATGTTTCTGGCCAACAATAGTGAATAGTTCCCTGGAGAGAAACATTTAACTTGGGTATGGCAAAAAATTACAAGGTTAAATGGCTACAAGTCACTGACATTAATGACATTGATGTTCTTCTGAGTACTCGATTTCAAATGATGACATGCAGGGCTTTAGTCAGGAAAGAGATTTAATTTATATATTGGCTTTAACCAGAGAGGGAAAATAAATGACTAATCCCAGTCATTGAAAGAGCAAATATGCAGAATGTGTGTATGTGTGTGTGTGTGTGTGTGTGTGTGTGCTTGTGTCATAGTAAACCTTGTAATCTAAATTTTTCTATGCAATTTACATTTAATTAAGAACATTGCAGTATTAAACAGTGCATAATGCAACACATCCTAGACAAACAACTTTCCACCTCTTCCTATGTTAATGGGTTTAACATAATTTATTATGCTCAATTTTGGTGTGATTTCAAGTTGCAGATGGTGTGTTGATTCATGTTAATAAAACTGCACTTGTGGGGACAGTCACACAACACAACGGCAAATTAATGAAAGCAGACTTTGCTCATGTTCTCACAGCTGGGGTTTGGAAACCATTGCAGGTGAGAGTCCAATGTATTGGAGAGGTGTCAAAATTTGCCCAATAATGCCGTATTTAAACGGGTGTAGGTGTGATTGTTTGTTTGCTTGTTGTAATTGGGTGTGTGCAAAAGGATTGGTTACATGCACAGTATGAGTATCTTTATGGATATTTGCCATAGTGAGTTGTATTGGCTTCCTCCATGTGCATCTGTATTTGTGTGTTAGGAGCTCATCAAGTAATGATGAGACATAGCAGGAGGTGTTAGTCTCTTGTCTCCAGCACTCTGCCATGTGTGTTCTGGCTGTGTGCTGTCCAAGTTCTTCTGTGCCCACTTGCTGAGCAGCCATGTCACATTTGTTTTCAAAATGGGGACTTTTACAGTGTTGTTATACTGAATTAATTATATATTTCTCACCCAACCTAACCCCAAAACCAACCCCCCCAAAAACCCTGTATTGCATTATTACATTTATATTGAGACATTATGTAGGATATTTATGAAACCACTTTTCTTCGTGGGGACATTGTCTGGTCCCCAGAATATAGGTGATACAGATTTTATAATACTTGGCTTTTACACTGTGCTAATAATAATTTATTTCCCCTAACACTACATGTACCCCTCCTAATTCCAATCCACACAGAAATATTTTTTGCATTTTTACATTTTGATTAAGTATGATTTAGTCTGTTATTGCTATTTAGTGGGCTTGTTCCCACACTATTATTATTTCAGGTTTAACTGTTTGCTGGTCCACACAATCTACAGTTGAAGTCAGAAGTTTACATACATCTTAGCCAAATAAATTTAAATTCATGAAGTTTAATCGTAGAAAACTTTCCCTGTCTTAGGTCAGTTAGGATCACTACTTTATTTGAAGAATGTGAAATGTCAGAATAATAATAGATTTATAATAGTAGAATTATTTATTTCAGCTTTTATTTATTTCATCACATTCCTAGTGGGTCAAAAGTTTACATATACTTTGTTAGTATTTGGTAGCATTGCCTTTGAATTGTTTAACTTGGGTCAAACATTTGGGTAGCCTTCCACAAGCTTCTCACAATAAGTTCCTGGAATTATTGGGCCATTCCTCCAGACTGAACTGGTGTAACTGAGTCAGGTTTTTAGGCCTCCTTGCTCACACAAGCTTTTCCAGTTCTGCCCACAAATGTTCTATCAGATTGAGGTTAGGGCTTTGTGATGGCCACTCCAGTACCTTGACTTTGTTGTCATGCTTGGGGTCATTGTCCATTTGGAAGTCCCATTTGCAACGAGCTTCAACTTCCTGGCTGATGTCTTGAGATGTTGCTTCAATATATCCACATCATTTTCCTTCCTCATGATGCCATCTATTTTGAGAAGTGCATAAGTCCCTCCTGCAGTAAAGCACCCTAACAACATGATGCTGCCACCCCATGCTTCACGGTTGGGGTGGTGTTCTTCGGCTTGCAAGCCTCACCCTTTTTCCTCCAAACATAATGATGGACATTATGGCCAAACAGTTAAATATTTGTTTCATCAGACCAGAGGACATTTCTCCAAAAAGTAATATCTTTGTCCCCATGCGCACTTGCAAAATGTAGTCTGGTGATTTTGGAGCAGTGGCTTCTTCCTTGCTGAGCAGCCTTTCAGGTTATGTTGATACAGAACTAGTTTTACTCTGGATATAGATACTATTCTACCTGTTTCCTCCAGCATATTCACAAAGTCATTTACTGTTGTTCTGGGATTGATTTACACTTTTCGCACCAAACTACATTCATCTCTAGGAGACAGAATGCATCTTCTTCCTGAACGGTATGATGGCTGCATGGTCCCATGGTGTTTATACTTGCGTACTATTGTTTTTACAGATGATTGTGGTACCTTCAAGCATTTGGAAATTGCTCCCAAGGATGAACCAGACTTGTGGAGGTCCACAAATCTTTGGCTGATTTCTTTTTTCCCATGATATCAAGCAAAGAGTTTGAAGGTAGGCATTAAAATACACCCACAGGTACACCTCCAATTGACTCCATCAGAAGCTAATTGGCTAACTGTCTAAAGGCTTGACTTAAATTTCTGTCTGTAAACAATTGTTGGAAAAATTAATTGTGTCACGCACAAAATAAATGTCCTAAATGACTTGCTAAAACTATAGTTTGGCATATGAAATCAGTGGAGTTGTTAAAAAAAATGAGTTTTAATTACTTCTGACTGCAATTGTAGGTAATTTCAGCTTTAACTGTGGGGACATTTGGTTTCCATAATGCAGGTAAAACCTGATGATTTTTACTTTGCTATCTACTGTAAATAAGGACAAAACATTGACTTGTATTGTTTTTAGTAATTACTGATGCATGAGTACACAGACCAACAATTAAAAATAGAGAACAGGTTTTGCTGTCCATTTCTGCTTATCGCAGCGCCGTTTTCTGGTCCATTCTGCATAATATCAGCCCGTTTTGCAGCCGACCCACCGGGCAGCTCGGTTTTCCCAATGGCCAGTCCTCCCCCAATAGCTCCAAAAGTGAGTCAGCCCACCGGTAAAATGCCTGGTATGCCAGATTACCAGTCAAGCCCTGATTGACACCTCTGATCTCATCCTATTTCACCCAGCTCTCTTATAAACTTCCTAATTAAAGGGAGAGAAGAGGAGCACCAAATGAACACAGGAAAAATTGAAAAGAGGAAGAAAAGCACTCAAGTCCTGCTTTCTTAATAAAGATGGAGGTTGTTCTGTTGCAGCGGTGCTCCTGGGAACTGCTGTGGCTTTGTAACTAATTAACTCAAACACATGTGGAAACAGACACTTGAGCACGAGGGGGGAGGAGGGGGTTAAAGCAGCAGACCTTAAAGTCTCAAGGAAGGCTTAGACAAGGAGTGCTGGGAGGCAGATCATAGCATAGCTAATACCTCCAGAGACACACCGTACAGGATATTGGTGGATATTAAACACAATTGTCATCCCTTGGCGATAGTCAATCCATCTATGCAACCAGCCAGCAGCTGTGACACAAATCAAATCTATCAGGTGTGTGTAGGCCTGAAAACAACTGCATGGCAAATGAGTGAGAATCAAAGTGGAGTTAAAAGGAGGACTTTAGAAGAATAACAGGGAAAGTTGTCTACGAAATTCCCGCTGATAAAAGTGAAGGTGAAGTATGTCATCTCTGTGCCCCTAGTGGCACCAAATGGAATTGCAAAAATCATGTTTTCACAGATTTCCCAAACAGTCCTACCACCCAAGGATGTAACCTTCAGGGTTAGACTGTAACAAAATACATGTAATGAGGTTACATATTCAGATTACAAAAATGGAGTAACTGTATTCAGCCCCCGATACATTTTCAAGCACCTGAATTCAGAATACCGTTACTTTATAAATTATTTTTAGAATCCTTTTAGAATACTTGATATATAGAATACTCATAATGAACACAAAATAGTGTAGGTGTGGAAGTAATATATTGACGATCAAGCGCATAAGTGCACACTACACACTCGCTCTCTCTCTTCCTTTAGAGCAGCTGCACTGGGGGTCTGGGTAGCTCATTGAGTATTACTACTACCCCTGGAGTCGCAAGTTCGAATCCAGGGTGTGCTGAGTGACTCCAGCCAGGTCTCCAAAGCAACCAAATTGGCCCGGTCACTAGGGAGGGTAGAGTCACATGGGGTAACCTCCTCGTGGTCGTGATTCGTGGTTCTCGCTCTCACGTGTGGTAAGTTGTGTGTGGATCGCGGAGAGTAGCATGAGACTCCACGTGCTGGGAGTCTCCGCAGTGTCATGCACAATGTACCATGTGATAAGATGTGCGGATTGATGGTCTCAGAAGTGGAGGCAACTGAGTCTTGTCCTCCACCACCCAGATTGTGGTGAGTGACCATGAGGACCTACTAAGCAGTGGGTATTGGGCATTAGAAAAGGGGCAGCTGCAGCTTTTAAGCAGTTTAACAGGGTCGTGCTTTCACAAGAAATTTTGTTAATTTGAAAACACAATCTTGGGTTACAATAACAGAATCATGGGCTGCGTTTTTGGGATACTTTAAAAATAGACTGCGGGCACCAAAATGTTTGATGGTAGGCACTTATGAATAAAATACAATGGAATGTTGAGCTTGTGCATTAGGTTTTCTGTGCAGAACGTTGCACTACTACCAGGGCAGAGAAATGCACATGTATGTATAACAGTACTCAACTTATAACCTTTTACTTGCACTGGGACAAGAGATAGCATACATTCATAATATATCAGAATATAATACTGAATACATTTAAGAAAGAGTATTTAATATTCAGCCCAGAATATGTTTAAGGTTTTTGTTTTAATATTCTGCCCAACCCCGGTAACCATATATTCCGTATTGGGGGACCAAATTTAGTACTTTAAGATTCAACTACTGCAAAAACTATGTCAGTCGACAACTAACCTGAATAATTGGTGGGGGGTATAATAGAGCGCAACTAAGTACAATTACCATTAATTTTCTTCAAAGAGAAATTCCATACATTTTCTCATTAATTACAACACAGAAACTTCATTGTTTGTTTTTAAATAACGAGTATCATAGCAGATTATACAGTACTACCCATAATCGTGAAGAAAGATCCACCAACAGTGTGCAACAGTGCCAGCCCAGTTTTCAGCCATCTAGGTTCCAGAGGTGTTTTTCTCATTAATTTTCTCCATTATGATTTCCTAAAAGTCTTCATAGAACCATTTTAAGCCATGAACCAAACCAATTAGTTTCAAGGTGAATCACAAGATTATCTTAATTCGTTTTGATTTGAAGCAAAAAGTTTAAAAATCTGACAAAAAAGACAAAGACACAATACAATGTCCAAGCAATCTAAGCATTTATTAATCATTTGCATTTAAGGAGACATATACAGTAACAGTAAACATAATCAAGGCTGCACTACACACCTCATCCCATCATTCCAGCACTACAAGCACTACCTGTCTAAAGAGGCAACTGAGCGACCCACTAAATCAGCACTGCTGACATCCAAGAGATCTCACCAACAGCTTCAAGTTTGTACAAGCAAAATGTTTCTGCACGCAATCCTGTTAGTCTTGCTCCATCCTCTCCTCTGGACAGAGCAGATAACTGTGGCTCTCTACTCAGTACAAAGCTGACCCATGACACAAGTGCAGCGTTTGTTCTCACAGTGTTCTGCCCCCTGAACCCACACAAGTGTTCGAAATAAAACAGAACTTGCTTCAAGGCCACGTAAACATGACAGATTCTGAATATATATGACAGAAAGGTTGAATTTCCCCCCTAAATTGC
Organism: Xyrauchen texanus; assembly: GCF_025860055.1. Classification (NCBI taxonomy): domain Eukaryota; kingdom Metazoa; phylum Chordata; class Actinopteri; order Cypriniformes; family Catostomidae; genus Xyrauchen; species Xyrauchen texanus. The sequence continues at coordinate 45,907,896 of NC_068276.1, forward strand.
TTTCAGGAATCCCATTTTGGAGGCGTGCGATTAGCATGTTTGCTATCAAAAATTGGATTTGTAAGTTGATAGGTTGGAGTATCTTCACTGGGGAACCGATCGCTGGGTCTACCCAATATGTTTTCCTTATAGAGTTCCTATGCATACATCTCCTAGGGAATTTCCAAGGGAAACTGTTGGCGTTTGTAGAGCTAAACCATAAACATCATCTCCATACAGATTTTGAATGTTGTTATATTGTTGTTTGCCTTAAGTAAACTTTGCCAATTATATCTTATAGGCAAATGTCGAAACAAGAAACACTGGTTGTCAAGAATTGAAATTTATGCACTCACATTAGCATAGGAATATTGGGTGCTTCAAGAGCGTCTAGCCTCAATCAACAAGTGCTTTGATGCCATTTGACCTTCCAGAAATTACTTGCCCCGGGCTCAGTGAAAAAGAAAAGTGGAAAACATTGATTTAAATAAAAAAGGAATGTTTTAATTGATCAGAAAATTTCAATCCAGTGTAATACCGTTTCCATCTACTTGCGCTGGTTTTAACCCCCTCACTTTGTTTTCTTCGTGCATATGAACAAGATTGTCTTTCCCAAGACAAAGAGAGGTAAATATGCTTAGTCTTAACTTTTCTATTGGATATTGATATATGAGACTATGAGATGGGGCGGAAAAATCTTAAATTGCCTGCTGATGAGAAAGACAAGAAAAAATGTGTGTTCTTGCAGAGATGGCAACATTAAACATGAGCCAAGTTCTCTGGATATAGATTTATAACAGAACCCATTATAACACACATGCTAACAGACTCCCAGTCTCATCAGCAAAGTATTTATGATCTATCCTTTGAATCACTCACTCATCCTGGAGAGGCGGCTTGATCTCGTACACAGTGGGCACTAATCAGAGCCACACATGCTGTATTTAAATCAATAGTTCAGTGGCACAGTTCTAGTCTCAGTATTGTGCTGTGTGGTCAATTACAGATCTATTGTATGAAGTAAACACTGGCCAAAAACTATATACAATATAACAATAATCTGTATTCCTCAAATACTTGGCTCTGCCATGAATCATAGCCTCATTCTGAAAACTACTCTGTACTGTTCACTATGTTTAGCGACATCTCTAAATCTGTCTGTTTGCCCAACCAATAGAAGCCAGCTATAGAGTGTGTGGGAAAGCTGCTCGAAAACAGCTGTTTGGTGCTGCTAATGGCGCAGAAATTACACACTTCATCTTTAAAAAAGAACATTAACGTTAACCTTTTAAGAAAGGTCAGCTCTCACATTTTATGTTATAAAACTGCTACCAGTTTTGGTAGACAGGTGTAAAACCATTTTTTAAGAAGACCAATCTGCTAGTTAACATTACGAAGACATATGGAGCATCTTTCACCTTCACATCCTCTCAGAGCATCAGTGCAATCATAATCATGGAACACAGGTGTCCACATCAATTGATTTATCTGTCATTGTAGGCCGCCGTGGACATGGACTACAGCTATAAATCTCACATAATAGACATTATCTCTACTGCTCCTGTCTCAGTTCAGGCATAATGACTTTGGTAAGGATGGAAGTAAGGTCAAAGGTCACTCAGGGGACCATATGAAAAGGTAACGCTGTTACTTTATCTTCTACTTCCTGATTCTTAGGAGCCATCTCGCTTAGATCAAATGATCATTCAGAGCTCATGCCCTGAGTGTGGGGCAATAGGGAATGGGCTGGTGAAAAACATGATCGTGGAGGCATAAACAATAAACATGTACAATGAAATTGACATTATTTAAAAATATAAATAAATAAATGACATGATTACGGTTATACTAAGTAATTTAATCTGATTCTTAAAAATCAATGATAGCTGAGAGGCTCTGTGAAATTTTTAAAACAATTCACATTTTTTTGTTATTTCTCAGATAAGTGAAGTGCCAATGGCTTATAGCTGAACTTTTAGGTCCTGAATGGAATAAGAGAAGAAAAGTTTTAAAGGTGATGAACTTTATTAGTTTGAAGCTCAAAGACAATAAAAAAATATGTAATTACTGTAATCTCACCAGCAGGACTGACAGACGGATGGATGGACAGAGAGACAGATAGATCAGCCACATCATTAAAACCACCTGCCTAATATTGTGTAGGTCCCCTTCATGCTGCCAAATCAATTCCAACCTGCATCTCAGAATAGCATTTTGAGATGCTATTCTTCTCAACTCAATTGTACATATCGGTAATCTGAGTTACCGTAGACTTTGTCAGTTTGAACCAGTCTGGCCATTCTCAGTTGACCTGTTGTACACAGAACTGCTGCTCACTGGATATTTTTTGTTTCTGGCCAAAAAAAATTGATCAGCAGTTAAAGAAAAAAACCAGCCCATCTGGCACCAACAATCATCCATGTGATTCTCTAATCAGCCAATCGTGTGGCAGCAGTCCATAAAATCATGCAGATACAGGTCAGGAGCTTCAGTTAATGTTCACATCAACCACCAGAATGGGGAAAAAATTTGATCTCAGTGATTTGGACCTAGGCATGATTGTTGGTGCCGGACGGGCTGGTTTGAGTATTTCTCAATACTCTGCTGATCTCCTGGGATTTTCAACCACAACAGTCTCTAGAATTTACTCTGAATGGTGCTAAAAACGAAAAAACATCCAGCAGCAATTCTGCGGTTGGAAACGCCTTGTTGATGAGAGAGGTCAACAGAAAACAGGCAGACTGGTTCGAACTGACAAAGTCTACGGTAACTCGGATAACCGGTATGTAAAATTGTGGTGGCGGCACGAGGGGGACCTACAGAGTATTAGGCAGGTGGTTTTAAAGTTATGTCTTTTTGAGAACATGTTATACTAAGATACACTGTAGATCAATTACCCTTTGTCTTCTCAAAAATTCAAAGAATCCATCTTGCCTTCTTGATCAGTTGGGTTTGATGAGAAACTGGATGTAAAAAGGCCATACTCATTAATCCAAACCACATATCTTGACTGAACCATGATTCTATTCCATATTAAGGTGAACAAAGTAAATTGCAGAATTCTAATTGTAATTAAAATCGCTCTCTAGAACGGTTGCAAATGAGCGGATCAGAAATAACACCACTGTTAGAATATTCAGACAGCAGAACAACACACCACAGCACCAGCAAGTGAATTCAGCTACAGTGCTGACTAACCAAGCTCACATGTACCATGCTGTGATGGTTTGAACATAATAACTACATGGTCACTCAAGCAAGATCTCCAATGACGTACTGAGATTTAGGGTCCAAGTTATGAATCGCTTGAGAAGAATGTGTCCATGGAACAGAGTAAAGATATAATGTTCTGTAGTGTAGGGATTTCCCCTCGCATTAAAGTAGTACAGGCAGTAATATTTCAGAATATGTGTGACAGTGATGTCAATGAGCTGCCCACATCGAGTCACAACAAGGACTGGATAGATAAAATGTTGACAATGTGAGAAGAGAACTACCAGTCACTTAATGTTCATGTCACAGCTGCCTTAATTCCTCTTGCAGATTAAAAGAAATAAAAGCCTGTCATTATTTACTCATCCTCATGTTGTTCCAAAACTGCATGACTGTCTTTCTTCTATTTAGACTGAAGAATGTAAAATGTTTTGAAATGTAAAACTATTATAACATTAGTCAACATTCACATTCATTACTTCCTCCATACAGTACATTGAAAGGTGACTAATTCTGTCATTCTGTTTTTAATCTCCTTTTGTGTTCAACAGCATAATGTGAGTACATTTTGAATTATTTATTTACTGGGAGAACTATCCCCTGAAGTGGATCAGTCAGTGAGTTAAACTTGAGTATCAAATCAGTCCAATCATGAACAAATTGTGGTTTTAAGCCAATCAGACTGATCTGGTCACTACCTCAAAAATCCAGTGGCAATGATTGATTATAAAATAAATAAATAATTATTCTATTTATAAAATAATGTATTTTTTTATTTATTTTAATACATTTTGTAGACTTTTAATTTGGGTTTATTCCTCAAACAATGTAATCAAATGGCTTCAAAACACATGGAGTTTAGCACATCAGGAGTCATATGGACGTTTGTCAAACAAGGTCCCCAAGACCTGTTGTTGTTATATGGAAAAGAGCTGTGTGAAGAATCATAACAATTCTCATTTTTTATAATGAATAGTAATTTATGACAGAATTTAAATTTCTGTGTAACATATTGCTTTATGCAGCAGAGGTGAATCTCATGTTATGGGATAGCTATAATTATGAACGAAACATGGGCAGCAAGCAGCTACTTAATGGAGCTGCTCAACACTCAGTAGCTCATCAATTGCCAAAGCCACAAGCTTAAGTCCCTGAGTGTAACCTGAAACATATGGTTTACATAAAAAAATTATAATAATAAAAAAAAGATTACACATAAATGTAAATTCAAAAATTATTTGTTAAAGTGCCACAGCAGAGATGAGATGCAACTGAGCATTGTAAGAGTTGCTAACAACAATGCTCATTTGGGTCATCAATAAACTCAAACCATATAAAATCAGCCTGCCATCTTTATTGAGTTATATATGCTAATCAGATGGAGATGCACCAGGCCGGGGGGGAAACATATGACAGCCATTTATTTTGCTTTGTGTCCCTCTCTGTGCATGGGGAGAGGGAAACATCTCCCTCGCAAACACAACAATCTACCCGCAGAGCGAAGGAGAACATGCATGATCTATAATCATTTAGAGCAGAAGAGAGAAAAGAATATGGAGAGAAAATGACACCATTGTCATCAATGGCAGGATAACACGATTAGGGTCAGCCATCATTCATCAGCCATTAACTCTGCCTCTATTTCTGTCTCTGTGGTGAATCTTTCATTCCCTCCACCCTTTTCCCCTCCTTTGTGATTCCTTACCTTTTTTTCGTACTTTCTCAATCATCGCATTCAAGGATAAGGGTTTTGCTATTGCATCCAAAGCTTTTGTAATTGTTGTTTCTCTATATATCTTTTCATATCAGAACTAGATTGCATTTCCTGAGGGAAATACTGGTCAATGCTTGCAAGGAAACAAAAAACACTAAAAGTTTAATTAAGTATTGGTTTTAGGCTTTGTTTCTGTGTAAATTAAATCCTGCCAAGCAAGACCAATCACAATTCAATGTAAAAAAAAAATATGACATTGTTACTGTGATTGGTTACATGCGAAATGCTGAACATTCTATGGATTGAAGTCAATAGGAGATTCTTTAATCTTAAATTTACTAAACAGTATAAAGCTTACAAAAACAAAATATATAGCACACCCAAGGCTGTAATTATCTACAAAAATAAAGATTGAAGGTACGTTAATCGGATCGGGCTGAATTAACTACAGATGTTTCTGCCTAATCCTTACATTAGGCCACATTCATACTAATATGTCATCAGTTTCCAAAGTGTGTTGTACTAGAGAGCGTTTTCGAAAGTCTCCATCTTCAGTGTAGGAAAGCACTGTTTTAATGTAGATGAGAGTAGAGTTGTCCCAATCGATCCTAGATTTAGGGCCGATCTTTTTTGCTGCATGCAGGCAATAACACATACACTGCTCCTCTAATGAATGAGTGCTTTCTCAGCCCTTGAAGCATGACAGAATGGCCTATGGAGGGTGAGTTGTTGGCAATTTTAAGCATTCACAAATTTAAACTTTCAGACATGATGTAATTGAGATGAATTTCCCGGTTTGTTTTAAAAAATGTGTAAGAATTACATGTGTATGAATATTAATTTGCCCATTTTCTAGAGTCATATCGGTAGTTATTCTGACTCATTGCACAGTGAACAGGACATTCAAAAATATGATACATGACATGAATTGTGACAATCAGACGTTGTGTTGAGTGATGAGACTGTTTGAGCAATCTTGAGCGCTTTTAGCTTTACTCTTTTAACATTTACATTTACATTTATGCATTTGGCAGACGCTTTTATCCAAAGCGACTTACATTATTAGAGGGACAATCCCTCCGGAGCAACCTGGAGTTAAGTGCTTTGCTCAAGGACACAACGGTGGTGGTTGTGGGGCTCGAACCGACAACCCTCTGCTTAAAAGATTAGTGATTTAGCCCGCTACGCCACCACCACTCCCCTAACATGAGCGCTTTCTATGTCAATCAAGAACGTGCACTCTTCAGGTGTTCTCAATATCTCATCATCAGTCACTCATCCCAATTTAAATCAGATTAATGTTGGTCACAATACCACTAATAATAAATATAACTGTTTAAACTTCAATAACGACACAGCGTCATCATGCATTTGCTTAATAATTAGCGATTTGTGTTACAGCAAAACTCAAAGACAGAAAACCGACCATAGATATGAATGATTTCTCACTGGAGCAGTTTTAGAGCTTGTTATGAATATATTTTTCTTATTTTTGAATGTATATCTGCGGTGTGTGATGCTTTCATGGCTCTTACTGGTTGTCAGTATGTCACAATGGTATTTTGATATTGACAACAGAACTATTAATAACGGTTTCATTATTGTTGAACTTGGGCCTGTTCAAGTGTAACAGTTTACTCCATTTTAAGTGGAATTGCAAATTTTGAATTAGTTTATATAGAATACATTTTGTGTTGTGACTATTTTAGTCAAGCTGTTTACACCATTTGTAAGTGTATGTATGATTTCTATTCATCCATACAGAACTCCAGAAAGAGGATTTGTGGATTTTGTACCTGAATATAACTAGCTGTGTAATAGCTTAAAATAAGCTATTACACCATTCCAAGTAGAAGTTGATTTTATATGTGAGTTTTATAAAAATGCTAGCTGCACTAAGTTAAATGCATTAAGCTAAAGACATCTTTTAGTTACTTTGCATACTTAGTTATTTTTGTAAACAAACAAAAAAACAATCTGCAGCTCTATTATCTAGGCAAATAGAAGTATCAGATCGGGACTCGTTATTGGCAGATATTTATTATTTAATTATCGGACTGGATCGGGGGCCAAAAAAGCTGATCGGGACATCCCTAGATGAGAGTATGTATCAATAAATTAAAGTTTTCAACTGAAAACGTATTTTAACAAATCCATTCCCAGAATGTTTGAGGAACATCAACACAGTGCTGGCTTGCAAGTAATTATGCCTCATTTTTCTGCTTCAAAGATGCACAGAAAATGTTTTTAAACTTTTAGGACCAATCAAAATCTAAACATTGAAAAAAGCCTCATAGCTCAAGCAAACATGCATTCGGTTTCTGCCTCGAGACCTCTTCGCAGTATCTCATCACTGCATCAGTGATCAAATCATTAAGTCCTTCATCTATCTCTCTTTACCCAGACTAAAGTATCCGTGAATGTGGATTAAACAAACACCATCTTAAATCACTTTGCTTCTGTACAGCACCATTAGGGAGTCAGTGGTTCATTTGACTGAGGGATCATGGATGGAACTCACACCAGGGGGGAGCAGAGAAGGACAAGTTATACCCAGACGTGGAGCTACGTCTATGGGTAGGGTGTCACAGTTCATCAGCTCTTGTGGAGTATCAGTGCAGCAATGAGCTAACTCCACATCTCACTTAGCCTACTGTCAGCACCACACATACAAGTACTGCAGTTCAGCGAAAAGCAAATAGCTCTTCAGATTAGGAGGGGTTACAAATATAGAATGCATGTGAGAGGGTCCAATAAATGTAAAAAAATAAATAATAATAATTTTGTCATTCACTTTGTTGCATCACAGCAGTGGGATTGTAGGGAATTGTAAGCCAATGAGGGCATGGTCAACTAACACATGAAAAAGACACAGCAGGGTTTTTTCACGAAGAACATTCTGCTCTGCATCAGCCTAATAGATTATATCGACACTTAATCATCCCACATAAGCGTGTAAGTGAAAAAAAGGGATAGTTATATAAAGGGATAGTTCACCAAAAAATTAAACTTTTCATCATTTACTCACCCTCAAGCCATCCCAGGTGTGTGACTTTCTTTGTTCTGCAGAACACAAGTTCAGATTTTCAGAGGAATATTTCAGCTCTGTAGGTCCATTTAACACAAGTGAATTGTCACCAGATCCAAAAAGTAAATAAAGGCAGAATAAAAATAATCCACATGACTCCAGTTGTTAAATTCATGTCTTCAGAAGGTATATGATAGGTGAGGGTGAGAAACAGATCAAGGGTGAGGGTGAACAATCCCTTCAAAATCATGCATGTAATTTTAAATACTTCCTCCTATCCCAATTTCAGAGACAACTAAAAGTAACCCTTCTGTAAGCTGACTTCCTGCTTTCAAAATACTGCTGTGTTTGAGTGATCCAACAAGTCAAGTTTTGACTCAACCAATGGTGTGAGCTTGGACTACATGGAGGGAGTGTTCTGTTTCAAGCAATTCCGTTTGGTGTCGCTAGTGCCACGGAAATTACACACATTTTTAAATATAATGTAGTTTAATCTCTATAAAAGTCCAGCTTCTCTCTTGCTCCATCTTTCTGCGACATTTAGTATGTGTATACTGGCAGTCATCCACAGCTTGAGTTATCTCCTCTCTGCAGGGATCCAACATGTTCCTCCTCCTCTCCGGCCGGTCTCATGGGCAACACTGGGCTTGGTTTCAGAAATGTTGGCCTTCCACTCCGGGATCTGTATAGATTCAACACCTCGTGCTGAGAGCAACTTTTACTCCCGCTATCTTTTGGGGCATTTAACATTAACCAGCCAAGACTTGATTAAACCAGAGTGATACCTTTCTGAAATGTTAACTGGCATACACTCTGCAGTGTCAAGTGGCAGTACAAGCTGATTTATTGGGAAGGAATGATGATTAATGTGTGGTTTGTCCTAAATTGAGAGTTTTGAATGGCCTGCCTCAAGGAAAACAGACAGATAAGCACACTATTTGGTATATTAAAATGTGTCTGAAGCCTACAATATGTCCAGAATAATTTCTTGAGGATCAAAAATGAAGAACAGGAGGGGCCAAGGAAGCAAAATTGCATAAGCCTTTCCAATATTCAAAAATAGTTAAATATTTAAATGTGTTCTCTATATTTTCAGATCTTTTGTTTAAACACATTGCACATACAGTGCAATGAATGGACAACAGTTTGCCTTTTTGAAAAATGACATGTTGCTGTGAGGCATCTGCCGCACATTGTTCAAGGTAAAGTAGGCCGAGGTCACATCCTGACATAGCCCTCGTTAGTGTGACCAAAAAGTGAGTCAAAGAGACATTCTTTTCATGTCTGAAAATGTCAGAGATGACTTCCTTAGCTCAGAAGGGGCCAGGCAGGGGCAGTAGAGTTCCCTGTGAGGAGCATGTTCTCAAATGCCAGGCCTCTGTTCTGTGTGTGCCATGACCTAACACACAACACCGCCTCTCCCTGAGACAGACATGAACATCAGGCCTACACACACACACACACACACACACACAGGACACACTTACTGTGCACACAACATGATGATGTGCACCTGGGTTTAGACATATACAGTACATACACAAACATTTGGATATATATATATATATATATATATATATATATATATATATATATATATATATATACACACCTTTCAAATGTTTAGGGACACTGACTCATTCTTTATACATTTTTTCACATTTTATAATAATAGTTAAGTCATCACAACTATGGAATAATAGAAATGGAAATTTGGGAATTATGCTGTTTAAGCATACGCCTTCAGATCAAAAGGTTTTTAATATCATGAGAAACATTTCAGGCAAGTGACCCCAAACATTTGAACGGTAGTGTATGTATGTATATATATGCACATGCGTATACTGTCTATACACTACTACTTAATACATATATATATGGACTTCTTTATATGCACTTCTCTTGCCTCTACAATCCATATGTATTCTGCCTGTCTTTTGCACAAGAGAACTTGCTGCAAACTCACAATTTAAAGCCTGCATCACTGCAATATTTGCAGATGTACAACTTTCACAACAGTACTACTAATAGTAAGATGTGGGTACCACTTTCCCATATGTCTAGCTCACTATAAATTACCCCTAATTGTATATGTTCTGTATTTTTGGTTGTATTTATTGTTTTTCTATGAAGAGCTCTATTGTTATTTGTACTAATACCTGGGTGTTCTGGTCATGTATGTCATCTATGCCAAGTGTTGGATATGTGTAAGATATCCATATATGTTGTGTAAGTTACTTTTGGTTCAGGAGACACTGTGTTATGTTTCATGCCCTAACCAGTCCCTCCAGGCAGCTCTAATTATCTCATTTCAGCAAATATCCCCCCCCCCAAAAAAAAACTGAGGGAATCCCATTGCTTTCCTTCATGTTTGAAAGCGGCAAAACACATGCTTGAAAAGCCTGAAGCAGTCACAACATATCCAAATGTACAGCTACCATTGTATCATATCCATAGTAACAGTAAGTGTCTCTGCTTCGTCTCCTCCATATTTTGTGTTCACTATCAAAACCCTTGTCCAAACTTTCACGGGACCGCAGACTGCACACATAGGCTACATCACAGCTAGTGTTTAATCTTAACTCTGAGTGCTGCAAATGAGACAGAAAACCTGCATTTATACACAGAAACCCTAACATTCACTTAAAATCCCAATTAGTTGTATAATGTGATTAGAATTTAAAATGCTTAATAAAGTAGCATGAAAAATAGCAATACATGCTGGACACTTATGCTGAAAATAAATGTTCATAAATGTTTTTTTTACTGATATAAAAATTTCACAAATGACCATACAGCTTATGCAACATATATTTCAAAATATGACAAAAATCGCCATTTTCATATATGTAATATACTTTTTGAAACACTTGTGGAATTTAAATTTGTACTTAAATGCTGAAATCGGTGAACTCTAAATGTATTTGTTTGTATATGGCCATATATCATATTTCAATAACAGACAATGTAATAATTGCATAGTAATAATGTAATATTTGTAATGTAATGTAATAACAATGTAATAACAGGCCTAATGAATCCTCATATATGTTTTTACATATTTATTGAAAGTCTATTTTAAACTTAATACAAAAATAATTAAGGGTCTTCTAATACCCACAGGTTTCACCTAAATGTAAGGTAGCATATTTTTATGTGTAATTCTTTTTTGTTTGCTAACTGCAAATTCAGTTATTGTGCACTAAAATATTTACATGTAATTGCATTTATAATATAATTAACACAATTACAGTGGTATACAATGATGATTTGTGAGTTTACTGCAAAACAACCCAAACAAATTCACATAAAAGTGCCACAAAATAAATCAAATTTTACTTGAACCAAAAGATTCAAACTGAGGATGCTGAAGAGTAAAATATTAACAGGGCAAAAAGTAAAGCCACATTTTTTTTACACTTAAGCCCCACACATTCCAGCTAAAAAGCTGTGTGTCTAGATTGAGAGGGAGAAGCAAAGAATGGTGACGCATTGGAAGGAGACGCAAACAACTGTGATGGATCAAGAGGGAGACGCAAAGAACGGTAACACATCGAGAGGGAGACGCAACTTACTGTGACGCATCAAGAGGCGGAGACAAAGAATGGTGACCCATTGAGAGGGAGATGCAACCAACTTTGACGGATCGAGAGGGAGACACAAATAACTGACACATCGAGGGGGAGATGCAAATAATGGTGTTGAATCGAGAGGGAGACACAACTAACTGTGACACATCAAGAGGAAGACACAAAGAATGGTGTGGAGTCGAGTGAGAGCTGCTTTTGGCTGTGACAGGTCCAGTGAGAGCTGCCCGTGTAGGTGACAGGTCGAGTGGGAGCTGCCTGTGGCGGTGACAGGTCCAGTGAGAGCTGCCTGTGGCGGTAAAAGTTTGAGTGGGAGCTGCCTGTGGTGGTGACAGGTCCAGTGAGAGCTGCCTGTGGCGGTAAAAGTTTGAGTGGGAGCTGCCTGTGGCGGTGACAGGTCGATTAAGAGCTGCCTGTGGCAGGTCAAGTGGGAGCTGCCTGTGGCAGTGTCAGGTCAAGCAGGAGCTGCCTGTGGCAGTGACAGGTCGAGTGAGAGCTGCCTGTGACGGTGACAGGTTGAGTGAGATTTACCTGTGGTAGTGACAGGTCGAGTGAGAGCTGAATGTTGCGGTGGCAAGCCTCCTTGGCGGCTCTCCCTGCCACGGAAAGATTTTACCCCTACTGCCATTCTGTGTGGAATTTGCATGTCCTCCCCATGTTTGTGTGGGTTCCAAAAAGACATGCAGGTTAAGTTAATTGGAGACCCTAATTGCCCATAGGTGAGAGTGTGAATGTGTATGTCTGTGTGTGTTGCCCTGTGATAGACTGGTCACCTGTCCAGTGTGTTTCTCTGCCTTCGGCCCGAAACAGCTGGGATAGGCTACAGCACTACCCGTGACCCAACATAGGACAAGTGGCTATAGAAAATGGATGGATGGATGATTACAGTTACAGACATGAATAAAATTATGTTACTTGGATTACACATTTATTGCTAACACAATAATATTAAGTAGAATGCATTTTAAAATGTATTACTTTCCTGTGTTAGTACCTTTATGTGTGTTGCTGTGACAGGTAATGAGCATGCGCTCTAACAAACCACCATGGCCTAGAGGACATGTATCAAGGAGACGGCAGATGAGTAGGCAGCATTATTATGGACACAGTGGAGTGTCGTTATTTATTTAAAAAAATGAAAGCGAATCATTTCAAGTTTTCATGCGCTCACAATCAATCTCAGTGAGTGCTGTGTCATTGTGCTCCCAACCCTGGCTGGAGGAGAGAGGCATGCAAGGCTAGGCAAATCCTACTCAAATCTCCGCGCTCTGCACCATCCTTGCGCTCCTCCCTCGTGTGTCCCTCTGCAGGTGCCGTGGGAGGAGAGGGATCGCTTCGAGCATATATAGAAAACAGCGCTCAAGTTACAGAGGGATATATCGCTCACAAGGTGGAAACATTTGCGGAATGGCGTCTTGAAATAGACGTCGCAAAGCAAAAAACTTTTAATGTTTTTTTTATGTTTTATGTTGCATGTGCATACTGTAGGCAGATTTGTATGGATAACCATTATGCATTGCAAGCATATATTCAATTCAGATCTCCATTAATTACCGCAGAAGAAAGTCATATGAGTCTGAGACTAGGGCTCGATATAGCAGCCACCTTACAATACAATATGAATTGCGGTAGACGTCACAATTCGATATATCAAGATAAATCACGATATATTTGTCACAGTTCGCAAATTTCATTTTATCATTAGTTTTTTTCATAATTTCATCCCATTTTAGCTTTAAAAAAAAAAAACAAATTCCATTTATTCCATTAATAAATGAAATTGCATATATTATATAGCACATTTATATTTTGTTACAAATTTGTGGTTTACATGCCTAATTTGTATTATATTGATAGAACAAGTGCTAAAACAATACTGTCTCTTTAAAGACCAGCGGCAGGGACTTTAACAGAAGTGTTTGTTTTGGTCGAATGGATTCTTTACAGCACCTGTGCTGTGTGATTAGAATTAAATGTTCCTTTTTTGTTTTTGATCAATCACTGACTATAAAGAACAGAGAGGATATTCAAAGATACATTATTCAATGACAAATTGATTGTATGGATCTCATCTTTGGACATTTGGATATCACACAGAAAGAGTCAAACCAAACTTTTACTCTCAGCACGCCATGAAAAGATATTGATGCTAAACTTCCTTGCAACTACACTGCAAAACACTGGTGAATAAAATTTGAAAAATTGTAATCACTTATGGGGTGATTCACGCACTTTGTAGTGGGTTGTGCATAGAAAAAAAAGAGCAATCTTAAGTTTTTAAGAATCAACATTTGAAACGTTCAAATGAACATTGTGATTAAGTGTAAAATCAATATTTTTGCCCAGCCCCAGTGTCAAATGTGTGAGGAAGACCAAACTAGCTCAGTTTCAGTCTCTATCGCACCTCATAGAAGCATCTCTGACTGCACTGAGGAACACAGCTTTGAGTTTGCACTAATTTAGATGACCTGCTTCTTTTTTTAAATGCTGGACATAATATGAATACACAAATAGCTGAATATAAATATCTATACATGTATCTAAAGTATTGATACAATATTGTGAGAAAATGTATCGCGCTACATCGGTATCTGTATCGACAGAGCCTTATTTGAGATCACATAAGAGTGAGAATATGATCAAATCAAATCAAATCAAATCATTTTATTTTCACACGACCATCTACACAAGTGCAACAGTAGATGAAAGTCTTGTGTGCAGTTCTGAGCAACATAGCAGTCATGACAGAGACGAGACACCAATTTACAATAAACAACATATTTACACAACACAATTTACATATCAAATGTACAGTAAACAATACACACAATATAGAATGCACATACAATAAAAAAAATATATAAAAAGTATATATCTAAAAAAATATATATATGCTGTAGTTCTATTGTGGAAAATATAATAATCACAGTCCAGTGTGTTATAATAGATTAATAAATTGCAGTGCTGGTGTATATTGATCATGAGAGATCAAGTGTTCAGAAGTCTGATTGACTGGGGGAAGAAACTGTCATGTAGTCGGCTGGTGCGGGTCCTGATGCTGCGATACCGCCTGCCTGATGGTAGCAGTGAGTGCAGCCCATGACTCGGGTGGCTGGAGTCTCTGATGATCCTCCGAGCTTTTTTCACACACCGCCTGTTATAGATGTCCTGGAGGGAGGGATGCTCACCTCCAATGATGTTGCTGGCAGTTCGCACCACCCTTTGCAGGTCTTTGCGGTTGTGGGCTGTGCTATTGCCGTACCAGGCTCTCTACAGTGCTGGTGTAGAAACGTATGAGGATGTGGTGGTTCATTCCAAACTTCCTCAGCCATCTCAGGAAGAAGAGGCGCTGGTGAGCCTTCTTCACAACGGCCTCAGTGTGGACGGACTATGTGAGTTCCTCAGTGATGTGGACACTGAGGAACTTGAAGATGCTGACTCTCTCCACCGGTGCTCCATTAATGGTGATGGGGCTGTGTTCTCTGACTTTCCTCCTGAAGTCCACTACAAGCTCCTTGGTCTTACTGACGTTGAGGGAGAGGTTGAGCTCCTGTCACCAGCGTGTCAGAGTGCAGGCTGTTTTATCATAGTCAGTGATCAGACCTACCACCACCGTATCATCAGCAAACTTAATGATGGCATTGGAGCTATGTGTTGCCACACAGTCATGTGTGTATAGGGAATACAGGAGTGGGCTGAGAACATTGCCGTGCGGGGCTCCAGTGTTGAGGGTCAGTGATAAGGAGATGTTGCTGCCCATTCTAACCACCTGACGTCTGCCTGACACGAAGTCCAGGATCCAGCTGCACAGCGAGCTGTTAAGCCCAGAGCCTGGAGTTTTGCATCAAGCTTGGAGGGCACTATGGTGTTGAATGCTGAGCTGTAGACTACAAACAGCATTCTCACATATGTGTTCCTTTTTTCCAGGTGGGAGAGAGCAGTGTGTATTGTAGATGCAATGGCATCATCAGTGGAGCAGTTGTTGAGGTAGGCAAACTGCAATGGGTCCAGAGAGGTGGGTAGCACAGAGCAGATGTGATCTCTGATTAGCCTCTCAAAGCATTTGCTGATGATTGGGGTCAGAGCAACAGGACGCCAGTCATTTAAACAAGTGATTTTTGATTGCTTTTGTACAGGCATGTGGGGACTACAGACAGGGAGAGGGACAGGTTGAAATTGTCAGTAAAAACACCAGCCAGTTGGTTCGCGCACGCTCTGATGACATGGCCCGGAATGCCGTCTGGACCTGAGGCTATATGGATGTTCACCCTTCGGAAGGATCGGTTACATCCGCAAAACAGAGACGGAGAGTGAACTAACCTCTGTATCGTCAGCCGCGAGTGCTCTCTCCGCGAGGGCGGTGTTATTTTCCTCGAAAACGAGGATAAAATGTATTAAGCTCATCCGGGAGAGAGGCAGCGGTGTTCACGGCAGAGTTTTTATTCCCTTTGTAGTCTGTGATGATGTTAATTCCCTGCCACATACTTCTAGAGTTGGTGGTGTTGAACTGTCCTTCAATTTTGTGCCTGTACTGGCTTTTGGCTGCTCTGTTAGTGTTATGGAGGGCATAACTGGCTTGGTTATGCTCCTCCGTGTTCCCGGAATTAAAAGCGGAGGTCCGCGCATTATGTGCCGTGCGAACATTGCCGTTACCCCCTGGTTTCTGGTTGGGGTAGATCTGTATTGTTTTGGTCGGAAACAATGTCCTCTATGCACTTCCTGATGAAACACGTTACACTTTCAGCGAAAACCTTGATGTCATCATCAGAGGCGGACCAGAACTTCTCCCAGTCTCCGTGATCAAAACAGTCTTACAGCGTAGAGTCTGATTGGTCTGACCAGCACTGGAACATTCTGAGGGTGGGTGCTTCCTGTTTCAGTTTTGCCTGTAAGCGGGCAGAAGCAGAATGGAAGAGTGGTATGATTTGCCAAATGGTGGGCGGGGGAGGGATTTGTAGCCATCCCGTAAAGGAGACTAGCAATGATCCAAAACCCGGTCCCCTCGTGTATTGAAGCTGATGTGTTGGTGGTATTTTGGTGCTATTGTTTTAAAATTGGCTTTGTTAAAGTCCCCGGTAACAATGAACGCGGCCTCAGGGTGCGTGCTTTCCTGCTCACTTACACTCCCATACAGTTCCTTGAGTGCCCGGTCTGTGTCGGGTTGTGGGGGGGGATGTACACAGCAGGGATAATGACTGCTGTAAATTCCCTCGGTAGCCAGAATGGTCGACACAGAAAGCGTGAGATATTACAGATCAGGAGAGCAAAAAGACTTGATAAAATGTACGTTCCTCTGATCGCACCATGATTTGTTGATCATAAAACATACACCACCACCTCTGCTTTTACCTGAGAGGTATTTCGCTCTGTCTGCTTGGTGCACGGTTAAACCTGCGGGTTCGATGGCTGAGTCTGGAATCTCCGCAGTCATCCAGGTTTCCGTAGGCAGATAACGCAGCAATCCCTCATCTCTCGTTGGAAAGAGATCCGCGCTCTCAGCTTCAGAGACTGAACATTTGCCAGTAGTATACTGGTAGCAAGGGTCGATTTGCGCAACATGTAACTCTGATGAGAACGCCGGCTCTTTTTCCCCTTTTCCTTTTGCGCATCCGCGGCCGGGCACCCCAGACAAAGGGCTCCACTGGCGTGTTTGTAAACAGCGGGTCGGCATTGAGGAATATGAAGGTTTTCGGTGCGTAATTGCAGAACCAATGTCCAAAAGCATATGTCTGTCGTATACAATAAGGCAGATACCGTCAAAGACAAAAAAAAATAAAAACTGTAAACAAAACAAACAATAAACTGCAGTGTTGTGTCGGAGCTTACAACGCAGCAGCCATACTCGGCACCATCTTGAGCTATCATCTCGTATCGTCCATGATACGAGAATTTAAATTTTTGGGTGAACTCCTTTAAATAATTTCACTGTATGGTAAGTAGTGTGAGGAACAGCTTTTGGAAGCAACACTGCAGACACCAACATAAACAATTGTCTGTGCTACCCTACTCTTGAAAAGCACTTGCCACCACTGTAACAAAGACACCCATAAAACCTGATGCTGAACACCTCTCCCCAGGCTCTCATTACAAACATACACACTCTTACTCACAAAGTCCCAGTGAGCACACACTGACAGGAAGAGCCCAAACCTCATGCCTTCAACATACAGAGACACATGCACTCCCACACACAGACAGCTGCACACTGGCTCCATGCTATACAAATGCTAACCAATGAGGGGTTCGCAGGAGGCAAGAAAAGGAGGAAACATCAGAATGATAGGTGGCCTCCTGCTGACTGTCCAAAATTATGCTAATGTAGTCATTATTGTTTATTTATTCCTTCAAGACGGTGACATGGGGGAATTCCAAGAGGAAAATAGCAGACAATGACTGTGAGTCTATGAGCTGAACTGAAGTCACACTTCATGCGATTGCTTGATCTGAACCAGAGTGTGATTAAGTCCCCCTCACCGTGCCCCCACAGGTCTCATTTCATAGTGTATTATTCAGGTCCAAACCACAGTCATCAACATGATGAGCATCAATTAGATTACAAACTGAGCTCAGTGGTACTGTTTACCACTGTAACTTGGTACTTGGACACCTAACAGATGATAGTTTCAGTGTTAAGTAATTGTCCAACAAAGCTTTACTCACACAAAATTGGCACTTGCGATTGTCTGCCGCGGATGTATTGCAAGGGATACAAAGAATACAAGCTGCACTCAGAATACAATGTTTAGACCAAGCAGCTATAAGAAATGCATTATACAATAATAACACAAGTTAGGCTGGATTGTTTTCATTCAAATTGCGAATTGTAACGAAGATCCATATTGTACAAAATCTGTTTATTAGAAGCAAAAAGTATTATTGATTTTATAGTTAATGTTATAGTTCCTAATATTTAAATATTTATTATGTTTAACAAGAGGGCGGCACGGTGGTGCAGCGGTTAGCACTGTCGCCTCACAGCAAGAAGGTCGTGGGTTCAAACCCTGGTTGCCCCGGCCTTTCTGTGTGGAGTTTGCATGTTCTCCCCGTGTCTGCGTGGGTTCTCTCCGGGTACTCCGGCTTCCTCCCACCATCCAAAAGACATGCAGGCTAGGTTAATTGGTGTCTCCAAAAAAATTGCCCTAGGTGTGGATGTGGAGGTGAGTGTGAGTGTATGTCTGTCTATGTGTGGCCCTGCGATAGACTGGCGACCTGTCCAGGGTGTCCCCTGCCTTTCGCCCAATGTTAGCTGGGATAGGCTCCAGCCCCCCGCGACCCTGTACACAGGATAAGCGGTTGACGATGGATGGATGGATGTTTAACAAGACAATACATGTACATTTATGGTAAACTATTGCTACATTTACAGCGAAAAACAATCAGTCGTTATCAGAAGTCCCTGTGTGACTCATCGCATTTGATAATATTTTATTGAAAGTTTTTTATTATTGTTGACATCAGTATTGTACATTTGGTTGTTTTATGTTACATTTTTTGTTGTTTAGTTATTGTTTATTGTATTATTTCCACTCTTGATGAAGGTACACTCTTCATAAAATTTATGTCATTGTGTGACCTTTATTTTATCACTTGTGTTTTTATAGTGGTTAACAGTAAATTTAAAATTGCAATGCATATTTTTGTAGTCTCGGTAGGTTGCTATATTAACATTGTATAATTTAATGATACACGGTAGTGAAATGTGACATACAGAGTCACAAAAATGACTTCTTGCAATGCCTGAAACATGGTCACTTTATTTTTTCCATGAATTCTGCAACCACAGTGGGCAGTATTTCACTGTAAATTCAACAGTGTTTTTAACAGTGAACATGAACCATATCTGAGACCAACTTTTCAACCGGACATGGGTGTGGTTCACTGGTGTGCGCCAGAGTTTGTAAAACCACTTTCACACTAATCAAACAAACCAAACTTTGATGCACCAAAAGCTCTTGTTTGAAGTGCCCTAAATCTGAGGTGAAAATTAATGTAGGTGGAATTAGGGGAAATTATGCCACAGAGGAGATTAGTCATGTCTTCAGGCCTCTCTGTGGTGAGAGGATGTGTGGTGTTCAATGAAGCAACAAGAACTGCAGGTTGCTCTCTTGCTCTTTTGCCGCTGCTGTGCTGATACTTTGACGGAGGCGTAAAACATTGGAGGCCACTTTTAATATAAGCATATAATTTTCTTCCCCACCTCCCTCCCCAAGCCAATCATGTCAAGTTACCATGACAACAGCCCCTGAGAGAAGCTAAAATAAGTGAGAGATACAATAGGATGGGTTACAGGGTGACCTTCAGAAAAGCAGGACTAACTATCAGTCACAAAGGAGGCTTCATTTTTACTCTACACTATATTCAGAAAGCATCGGTTTGTTTGCTAAGAGCGTGGTTTTCAACTCGGTCGCAGATCTGTTCTGATTGTGTATTTGAAAGCAGGAAAAAACAAAGCTAAATGAAAATAATAAAAATGCACCATATAATTGTGCATTTAGGATGGAAAAATAAATAGCCTTAAACTTTTAAAAGGGGAAAGAAAACACACACATCGACTCCAATGGCACGCATGTCATCTTTAATACAGTCCATCCAATGGTTTTTGGGACAGCCCTGGGAACGCTGGCCATCTGGATCTAACCTCATTTCCATTTTCAACACAGATGCTTCCTTGCTTCGCATCACATGCCCATACCACCATAGGCGAGCCTGATGCATCTTGTCTTGGATCAGGGCAACACCTAGCACCTTCCGTTTATCAGTGTTGGCCACATGATCCATCCTTGTAAGCCCCGGTGCCCACCAAAGCATTCGCATTTCCATTGCATTTAATGCCACCTCATGCTTTTTCATCACAGGCTAGCATTTGGTGCTGTAGATCGTAGCAAGCTGGACAACCGACTTGTAAACTAAGATAATGCATGCCTTGACAATCAGACTCCCTCATGACCTAAGTCTATTTCCTGCAGAGAGCCAATTTCCCCCTCGTTCAAATCACCAATGAGTGAGAGGTGGAGACTGAATGTTGACCGGATGACTATAGCCAACTCTCACATCCAATTACGAGGAACCAATCAGCACATCTAAATTACAACTGCCCCACAATCCATCAGGAGTTAATGAGCCATAAACCATTTAATGAAATCCATACAATGCTGAATGGACACGGAGAGGAAATAAAGTTGATTGAGTCGGAACTTCACGTGATTCACTGGACTTTTTTTTCCAATCCTTTATGTTTAAGATCAACCATTTTACATGGCAAAATGGCAATGTCAGCACATTTTCAGACCCATTTTGTCCATTTTTTATTTTATTTTTATTGGTAGACCAGATCTGCGATGGACTGGCGACCTGTCCAGGGTGTCCCCCGCCTTTCGCCCAATGTTAGCTGGGATAGGCTCCAGCCCCCCGCAACCCTGTACACAGGATAAGCGGTTGACGATGGATGGATGGATGGATGGATGGATGGATGGATGGATGGATGGATGGATGGATGGATGGTAGACCAGATTTTCAGAGTCTCAAAGTTTTACGTTTTTATAGTCTGAGCACTACTTTATTTATTCTTCATTGCATTACCTTTTAAACTTTGGACTGCTGTAATCTGTGAGCTTCCTATGGTTGTCAATCCTGCTGTCATCTTGCATAAGATTTACGTCTCTTCTACTGTGGATGTGGGTCCCTTCATGGCTTTAAGGTACACTGCACGGCAGCTACCGAATTTAAAATGTAACTATTCTTT
Organism: Xyrauchen texanus; assembly: GCF_025860055.1. Classification (NCBI taxonomy): domain Eukaryota; kingdom Metazoa; phylum Chordata; class Actinopteri; order Cypriniformes; family Catostomidae; genus Xyrauchen; species Xyrauchen texanus. Next base: position 45,929,159 of record NC_068276.1, read on the forward strand.
GTCAAAAGACACCCATGAACATTGTCAAAACAATGGAATATTGCATCCAAAACGCTATGTACATTGCAGTTCAAGACGCAGTTTTGTCTCTTCGTCTTAGACTGCCATCTCTATTCCTCTGTTTCGGTGGAAAGACTCTTTTATACTTGCGTTAATATTAACAATTCATCATCGCTTCCATGTCTGGAGGTTTCCCCATCTTCTTCTCTGTCTCCAAGTCTGGTTAAAACGGCGTTAATTAATGCACGCTCTGTAAATAACAAGGCTCTGCTGTTATCGGACATTATAACAGGAAAAAAAAAACGGAACATCTTATGCTTAACAGAAACATGGCTTAAACAGTGTGATGGTCTCCTCTTTAATCAAATTAATCCCATTGGCTATGGTTGTCTGATCTCCCATGTCGCACTGATAGAGGTGGGGGTATTATGGTGCTTCACAACCTAAAATACAACATAAGTCCTGTGTCTGTACCACAGTTCACTTCGAGTGCCTTGTTCTGAGTGTCTCTGCACCTCACACTACCATCATCACTACCAACTACAGACCTCCAAAGACTAATTAAGCCTTTTTGTCTGGGTTTGCTGATTTGTTGTCTCTGCTGCGCCTCAAGTTCAAGAGGATTCTTATTTTTGGGGGACTTTAACATCCACATTTACTCAAAAGATTCATTATTGACAAAGGACTTTCTGTCTTTATTGGAGTGTTTTGATCCAGTTTGTTGACTGTTCTACACATAACAAAAGGTCACACCTTAGACCTTGTTATTGCTAATGGTTCATAAAATGGAGCGGAAGTGGCATCTTTCTGGCCTGAACGTATATTACCAGGCTTGGAAATACAACTTACATGATTACAAAGAAGAAATCAGATCTGCCAGATCCTGTTATTTTTCCAAAATAATTGTAAATAATCCAAATAATCTGAGACATATTTCCAATACTATTAATAGATTGCACAATTGTAATTGTTCCATCACCTTGCCTGCATCACATCCACTGTGTAACAGGTTTTTATACTTTGTTAGCACTAAGATATAAAAGTCTTGCTACCACATCTGTCTTTTTGGTTTCATTTCTCAGCCTGTCTTTTTTCTCCAGCACACCTCTCTCAAATTTCTGTCAACTCGACCATGTTAAGTAATGAGGTATCATATATGAAAGCTACCACTAGCATAGTTGATCCTCTACCGACTAGTCTTTTAAAATCCTGTTTTGCCTCTCTGTGTCCCACTGTCTTGGACATAATAAATTACTTCTCGTCTACTGGTGTTGTGCCTGCAGCATTTAAAATTGCTGCTGTAACTCCAGTTCCAAAAAAGCCTAAAATGGATTTGGACATTTTGAGCAACTTCAGTCCCATTTCAAATCTTCCCTTCCTTGCAAAAAGAGTCAGCTGTTGCCTCTCAATTACACAATCAACTCATTGTCAATGATCTCTTTAAGCCATTTCAGTCGGCTCTAGTCAAGGTCACTAATGACTTGTTAATGCTTCAGACTCAGGCTCTTTATCTATTCTCATCCTTCTTGATCTCAGTGCTGTTTTCGACACCGTTGAACACACTGTTTTACTCACCCGTCTTGAATCTGTCTTTGGTGTCTGTGGTGCTGCATTAAACTGGTTCAGTTCTTATCTCTCTGATCGTAGGCAGTTTGTCTCTCTAGATGTTTACAGGTCTGAGATTGGTTCAGTCCACTCTGGTGTCCCACAGGGTTCAATTTTGGGCCTTTAACTTTTAGTACTTATATTTTTCCTCTTAGTCAGCTTTTAAGCTCACTGGTCTTAATGATCATTTCTACGCAGACAACACACAGATACACATTCATTCTAAACCTGTTGAAAATTTGGTAGATGCCTTTTTTTTTTTTTCAAACTGTATTTCTGAGATAAAAACTTGGATGGCTCAAAATGCTATTTGTCTTAATAGTAATAAGACAGAAGTTATGCTTATTGGGTCTCCTCACCAGCTCCGTAAGGCTGGCTACTTAACGTTTTGGAGCTTCAAACAAAAATGAAGAATCTGGGTGTTATATTAGACACAACTTTTTAATTTGATCCACATGTAAAAAATACTGTCAAACCATTCTTTTATACTCAAAAACATTACACGTTATCATTCTCTGTGGCTGAAAAGCTGATCAGTACTTTCCTCTTCTCTCATATTGATTATTGCAATGCTCTCCTTGCTGGATTCTCAAAATCTACATTAAATAATTTGCAATATGTGCAAAACTTGGCTGCCAGTATCCTGACCAGTGTCAGGGCAAGTGAGTATATCACTCCTATCTTGGAATCCTTGCACAGGCTCCTTGACAGGTTTCATGTTGATTTTATTTACTTATACTTACCTACAAGGCTTTGCATGGTTTGGTTCCTCAATATTTGTCTGAGCTTTTAACCCCATACACCCCTGTGCCATTAGCAGCACCAAATAGAATTGTTAAAATAATATGGATTTTCTTTTTTTAAATAATAACAGTTTTCAAACACGTTTCAAACACTCTTTCTGTCTTTCATTGTTTAGACAATGATCAGGTAATCCAGATTGCAAAAAACATATCGCCATTCCTTTTGGTGTTGCTATTGGCACAGAAATTACAAACTACACTTTTAAGTATAAAACTCATTAAATATATAATTTTATTTTTCATTTTTTAAACTGCCCATTTTTTGTAGTGTGTAAAACTGTTTTAACTTTAGTCATACAAATTAAATGCAAATCAGGTGTATTTGGCTGTTCTAAGATCTGGAAACTGCACACTGTTAAAAAAACGTAATAAAATTACATATTGTAATTTACACAAGCAGATGAGAGTTGTCCAAACGACACTCACTGGCTGTGATTTGAACTGGAAAATGGAATATTAAGAGATAGCCTTAACTGAACTTCTTCTAATCAATGTCGAGTTTGAAGTAGCGTGTGGCCATGCTGCTGTAGACCATCAGACGGCTTTACAAACTAATGACAAGGGTGAAAGGATAGTGGGTTATCCTTTTAAATAATGAAAGAATCCCTTCACGACAGTTCAGCACCACAATGCGAGCTGCCTCTGTTTGCACTCAAGACTCTTTCATTTTTTGCTGCATTGTTTGTGGAAAATAGTGCTAATTTCTTTCTCTTAGTTAGTCTCTTTTCTTTCAGTAAGAGCTGACACAAAAAAGTAAACAAATGGTAATGTGAAAGAATAAGCTTTGTGTGTAATCTTGGGGAAATTGAAAAAATCTAACTCACCAACCAAAGCGTGAATGCAATGTGATTGACAGATTTGGTTCTCGCATCAGTTGGACTCCATAATAGCTCAGTGCAAAGTGATGGACTGGTTTACTGAAGGTAAAGGGTAAGTTCGCCCTAAAATAAAAATGATGTCATCATTTATTCATCCTCAAGTTGTTCCAAACCTGTATGACAATCGTTTCTCAAGTTAACACAAAAGGACATGCTATGCAGCATGTCTCAGTCACCATTCACTTTCATCGCATATTTTTTTCCATATACAGTAACAAAAGGGAATGGTGGTGCTGTCATTTAGCTTGTCATCTCTTTTTGTGTTAAAAAAGTATGGAACAACATGAGGCTGAGTAAATGATGATAGAGTTTTCATTTTGGAATGAACTATCCCTTTGGCTCATGTAGTATGATGATCAAACAGCATATTCTTACCTTCATCAACACAGACTCACTGAGTTTTTCCCGGTTTACAATTTTTATGGCAACTTTCTGGCATGTGACACAGTGGATTCCCAGCTTCACAAGGCCTGGAGCATGAATGAAAAGAGAGAGAAGAGAAAAGAAATTTTGTCAACAAGCATAAAAGTACATCAACCAAAAAAGCACTTACTGTAGATGATAAAAGGCTGGTCCCAGCATGAGTTTCATCTCAGTAAAATGAGAATTCTCCTTCTAAAGCCCTTGGTATTCATAATGTGACATCCAGGGGCACTTTTCATGTTTCCAAGTAAATGTCAAAGAACATACGTAAAAACAAATAAGGCCAGATCAGCGTTGGATCTCCCTCAATGGCTCTTTGTCATATCAATGATAAAAGACCATCCCTCCTCTCAAAGGCTGACACGGGCACATATATATATCAGCATTCACATTTGACTAAATGCCACATCTGTGCATGACTTTTTTACCCTAATACATTTTTCAGCATGGTTCTGCATATCAAACTGTTGATTTCCCTGTAGGTTTACCTTGGGGGCAGAGGGGATATAAACACCTGACAGGTCCCTGCATCTCTATATATATGTCGTTAAAGCCTGAATGGCATCTCGCGCCACTTTTACAACGTGTCATTGATGTTGTATCACAGGAGAGGACGTGCCGCAGACACAATCTACTGCCATCGTGCCGGGCTCGAGGGCACAGCGGAGAACGTCCGGGGATCCAATGAATATTTAATCTTAGCGTAATTACCTTGCGCTGAGTTGAACACACATATACATGTGTGAAATGCCACACACTGGCTATTTGCCAACGTGAGAACTTTGTAGGAAGACAAAAGCCTGTAGCAGTGTAACGAAAAAGCAAGGGAGGAGAAAGGCCAGGTATATGCAAAAAGCAGCTGTCGAACGGACGTGTTTTTACATACACGTTAGAGAGAAGATTAAAATATACTGGGCACAGAACAGAAACGTTCTGATGGCAAACAATGCTGACCCTGCTGAAAAAAATGAAAATGCCACTAGCATAACCAGCAAGACTCCCTTGATTAACAAGCTTCAGCAGAAAGACCATGCTGGTCAACCCGTTTCCCCCACAAAGTTTTCTTGTACACAGCATGGCTATGCTGGTCCACCAAATAGACTACCATACAAAAACCAGCCCGATTTCTGGCAAATGACTATGGCAACATTAGGTGAGCATTGACATGATTAGTTTTTGCAAGGACTGTTTCCAGCAGGGGAAGACGACTCACGCATACTGTAGATGCACACAGCTAAGATGTAATAGAGTGATCTGATCTAAACATACGCCAGCCTGGCAGAGAGGTTGCACAGTGTCATAAACAAACAACAGGCAAAACTTTCATGTAAAATAAAATCGCACACCCTATTTAACAAACTGCATGCCTGGTTAACCACATAGTCCTGTGTCTTATACACATATCAGTAACTAAAGGGTCAGTGACAGTAGGATATACTGTACAGCAATGACTAAAGTTGGAGCCAAAGAGTGCTCTCTCCTCAACTTACTGGTATGTAATAAGGGAAAGGTCAAAATGAGCAAGTCTGAAACAGCTGAACTCTCATGTCATAAGATACTTTGGATCTCCACTAATTTCCTTTTGGAGATTCAGTCTTAATTAAAGAATACTATTAGACAACTGGAAAGGAAACCATAGAAAATCATGCTTGAGTTGCTGCTGTCACTAATCAAAGGAGCTAAAGTTAGGCCAGCATGCTTCTGTCAATGATCTGTGCAAAAAAAACACTGATGATCAACGATGTTTGAGTTTTCTAAGCAAGTAGACAAGTAGTGTTCTTGTCAATATTGCAGAGAAAAACAACACTTTCCCATAAGAGATTTCTCTACTAGCACTTGACACATAACTCAAATATCTCAAATATATCAAAACGATGTTAAGCAGAATGTTAACCTATCAAAACGATGTTAAGCAGAATGTTAACCTCAGTCACCATTCACTATTAAAAAAAGAAGAAAAAGATGCTTATGAAAGTAAATGATGACTGATGCTAATTTTCTGTCTAACATCTCCTTTTGAGTTCCATGGAAAAAAAAGAAAAGTCATGTTTGAAACAACATCAGATTGAATAAATAATGACAACATTTTCATTTTAGGGTGAACTATACCTTGACAAAAATGTATTAAATAATAGTCCACAATATGCAGCAAAAGCTATAATATATTCAAGAAAATGTCCACTGCGAGTGGATTAAGCAAAATAAAACCATCATGGTATAGGTAATCAATAATAGCTCGTCTTATTTACCCATCCTCAAACTCCTCCCTCTCTTTACATTTGTACTAAACTGGAACATAGTGCACAGATTTGATAAGCTATGACACACAGCAGTGTAAAATCATGTTCTCATTGCATGCTGCAGAGTGAAACTGCATCCCAAGAGTCTCAGCATCTCTCCTCTGAGGCTTCCCTCATCCTCCCACTAAAGGGGTTCAACAGATCGATAAGTGGGAGTTCATCAGTTAAGAGCGAATTGCCTGGTGGTGACCTTCAGCAATAACATGCATCAGTAATCACCAGGGCTTCTCCCATCAACAATCACTCTGTGTCAGATATTCTCTCTTGTCCGTAAACAAGAATACACACACATACACACATGTTGGTGCGGCTATCCTTATGAGGACTCTCCATAGACATAATGGACATAAATATTTTTATACTGTACGAACTATAGATTCTATACCCTAACCCTACCCCTAAACCTAACCCTCACAAGAAAATGTCTGCATTATTACATTTTCAAAAAACATTGTTTATTATGTTTTAAGCGATCTGAGTTATGGGACACTAAAAATTTCCTCACATTTATAGCATAATACCCTTGTAATTACCAGTTTGTAACCTAAAAAATTTCCTTGTAAACCACACAAACCCGCACACACACACACACACACACACACACACACACACGCACACACCTCCCCTATCATACCTACTTTTCACATACTCTCTACCCACTACATAAACACATTCACTAAAAGATGAACCAAAGTCTTGCATTAACCACACTGTTGTTGTTTATTTCTAAAACAGTGAGCTGCCTACAAAGGCAGCATTTTAAGGCATAATTGGCATACTCCTGATGGAAGGCTAATCCAAAAGGTGGGCATTATTCTTCCTCCTAAGATACATTGTTTAGATCAAATTCTAAAGGCACTGTCAAATGTCATCTAAATCAAAGATTGTACACAATGCTTGAGAAATGTCATTTTTCCTTACATGTCATTTAATTGTGAAAACTATAGTATATGTAGCTAAACATTTTTGTTGTAATTAAAAACATATTACTTTATAAAGTACAATATTTCTGTGTGTTATGTATTTCTATGCTAATTAGAGTATTGCACCATCAGCTTAGACGTGTTCTAAAGTCAAACTCTTGAAATTAATTGCAAGTTGAGTCTCTTATGTGGAGCACTACTTGTGTGGTCCGCAGAGTTGCTGCCTTTGTAGAGCAATCCAAATCAGTCACTTATATGGTTCCATGATGGTTAGGATGCTGCCTAAGGGGCCATTCACACCAAATGGGAATGGCAAATTGGGAACGTCTGTTCTGCTTTCAATTGGTTTATGTATACATGTGCTGGAGGGATAATTTTGGTATTTGCGCCATGTCTCACAGTTTTTTCAGCATAAACCTCAACCTCAAGTCTCTAGACACATGCGTTCTGTTCTATATTTTTTTTATTGCACTGTGGCTAGCTATATTAGCGCAAGAACACATTTGTTCAGAATGGCCCCTTGGAAGGCATTAGGCAGCAAGGCAGCTCACTAGGTTTTGGAGCAGAGTTTTTGTCTCTAATACAAACAATAAATCCCATGTTATGCCTTAAGAATATGAGATCCATTCATTTTGCCTGAACTCATTTCTTTTCTTATCGGAAAGCGATAGCAAGAGAATTGGCAGCTACAGTAGATGCTGAACACACAATAGATAACAGGGCTCTTGCCAAGGCCCTGTAGTCCCACTCAGATCTATTTTTGATTAATGTACTAGCATCAGCACTTCAGCATAAAAAAACTAATTGCACAATGACTGAAACAAATGGAGTCTGTTCGAGGCTAAATGGAAAAGGTTACTTGTGCTTATTTATAATGCATGCTGATACATGTATAATGTAAGTGGCTTGTGATAGTTAACAGTGCTGAATATCCACCACTGTTGATTAACAACCTATATATTGATTGTTGAAAAATCGCCTACTGTATGACAAAACTGGTCAAAAGACACCACTAATGGTTTAACATAGTGAAAAACAAAATTTTCCTGATTGTTTTGGGTATATTAAATGTCTGGTAATGAACAACAGAAGCTGGCAACCATCCATCTTAAAAAACACATCTTTACAATTCAGTCAATGGGTGCTGACTCTAAACACAGCCACTCAAAAGTGTTTGACAGGTGTGAATGCAGGAATCTGATGAGTGCTTGTGCTCTCTAACTGGCTGTTCAGAGCAGGTCAGCAGGAGTGTCTGCTGCAATGATGAGAGTTAACCACTGAAAACAATAACACAAACTGCTCTTATAATAGCCAGCAGCTCATAAACCCAAGAAGTCAGGCATAATCTTTAATGTTTATTTATTGCCTCATCTCTGTCACTGTTTTCACTGTGAAAATTCTTCAGTTAGTCATTTTGTAGCCTCTGCCTGGGGGAAACAGCATGATATCACCACCCAGACTTACACCACTGCTCTTCCCTCTGTCCAGTAACTATTAGTGTTCTGATTTTAATTTAAAGACAGTATTTACAATTTGCCACCGAGGCCAAATAGAGCTCAGACTCTGGAAGTAAAAAGCCCTTTCATTTTCTCCATAGGCGCATTCACTTATCTGATTGCATTAACTATAATGTAATAAATATAACATATTTAAAGACAGATGTACAGTGAGTTCTGATGTTGTTATTTGATGGTATATGATTCTGTTAAAGCCGTTAGTCCACGATATATCAATGTTATGTTTTTTAAATCATGTTAAATAGTGGAATTCCTTGTGGGAAACCAACACTACCCATGATCCTGAAGAGAAAAAACAACAACAACCAATTAGAGAATTATGTTACTTATAAATTTGCATTTATCTGAATATTCGGCAATAAAATGTAAATATTTTTTTTCTATCCTTGTAATCAACTACTTTAATTCAATAGTTTTATATTTTTCCATGGTTTTTGATTTGCAATGCTTCAAGGGGGTTGCTATTCATGCATTCACGCATGGAAGATGTTAAGTTCACAGTCTTGTACCTTTCAGTATTTGTCCAATGTTCAAATGGTTTTTGCTACAAATCAAAGTTTTTAATGTTGTGATTCACCTCCGAGCTGGTTTGCTTGGTTCTTGGCCCTTTTAAGAAGGATCATTTTTTAAAATCCCTATGGAAAAAATGGATGTAAAAATTACTTCAGAATCCAAGATGGCTGAAAAAGTGTCTGGCACTGTTGGATGAAGATTATGGTCAAGAGTTTATGAGGTCTCTTCCTTGCTAAAAAAAAACTCACTGGTACATAGTACCTGCACTCCTCTAATTTAGTCAACAGAGTACCTGCAGTTTTTCTTGCATACCACCACTTCTCAGGGCCTCCCGGTATGATGTAATGTTTTTATTCATTATTGAATAAGTTTTTATTCAATTTTATTCAAATATGAGACCAGGCAATCATTTTAGCTGATCCTTCAAAGGATTTTAATAAAGTTGTGGTTAACATCTGCGCTTTCTCTGTGCAAAACTCAGCGGTGAGTTTAACAACACTAAACACATGCAACAACATCATTGGCAGTTGTCAAGCTATCCATGGTCCAGTTCCGGACTGGAGCGCACGTGTTTAAGTTTGTCTGGGCATAGTTCATTTACACTCTTTTCCAAAACATGAACCAGCAACTTTTGGGTGAGCACATTTTGTGGCGTCTTATTCAATCAAATGTATTTATGCAAATTCTTTAGCTGCTGGGTCAAACATTGAATACATTTTTTTTTTTTTTTTTTTTTTACCATTTCTAATGATTACAATCTGCACAAGTATCTAACTCTTGTGTGCAAATTCATGTGTGCAGGATAAGGAATGTCTAATTTTGTCTTCATTGAATGGGAGGATACTAAAAATTAAAAAAAGGAAGAACAGACACAATGCTCTTTTTTCAGATTTGGTCTACAATGGTTTTGTGTAAAAAGACAGTTCTACATTAGATTGCCATTGTTCTAATATGTGGACTGATATTGTAAAAGATACAGACTTTAACAGATCTAAATATTCTTCCTCAGTTTTCATAAACAAAGACCCCCACATTGTATGTATTTATTTTCAAAGTAAAGGTAATCAAAACCTATTTGTTAGTTAGTTATGTTTGTTCTTCAGCCAGACCTTAAGAAGGAATTTACAGCCAGACCTTGATAAATGTAAATACCTATTTAATGTTAATATTTTAATGTAAATAAACATATTATTAACAGTTTTGTTTTTCATGTTAGTATGTTAGTTACAATAAAAGTGCTAGGTAAGTGATTTCAGCCGTTCTAATTCCACTGAGATGTTGAATTAGCCATGCCCTCTTTCCAAAGGCCTGCACTCCAAAGATAACAAATTAGCTTTATTGAGACTGACATCATCCACAAACGGTTGTTTAAAACAACAGCAGCAAAATAGCACCCTCAACAAACAACTCTTATGAACAACATGGCTAAAAATGGCATTAAGCCTCAATAATTCACTGCAACTACAATACTATGAGAATGCACAAAATGATTGACAGGTCAAAAGCATCCGTGGCCCATTTTTATTTGCTGTTTACAGAGTCTAGTGCTGTCACAGAGACAGGTTTACAATAAGGCATCTTAAGACACTTATTTAATTAATATCTTTTAGGGAGTAGGAATGTTTTTTGCATACCTTTCCATAAGAAAATTGCTTACAGCACAGTACCTTTAAATACTTCCCCTAATGTGTCTTAACTAAGAAAAAGAAAGGCAAACTACTTAAGATTGTTTATTCCACTAAAAGTAACTTGAAAGAAACACATTAAATATGTACATATAGGCTACTTGGAAACCAATAATAGTAGCCTACAAGAATACAATTTTCCAATAAAATGTTTTTATAAAAGAGTTGAACATAGCTAGAAAATAATTCCATATTCCATTTTTTACTATAAAAAGTTTTTGATTCATTTACATTACTTTTCCAGGACTTGAGATTTTAAAACTCCCTGATATTTCCAGGTTTTCTAAGACTGTGGGAACACAGACTCAATAAGCTAATCCAAATATTACAACATTAAAGTAACATCATCTGACTACATTCAGTTTCAAAGAAAAGAGAAAAGCAATCATATAGATGACTTCAATTTAAATGTCTTCTGCACACCAAGTCCCCAACTAAACAATGATACTAATAAAATGGCACTATTTTTTCTTATAGAAAATAACAGCTTAATACGTTTCCTCTCAATTAAATTACTTGAGTAGGGGTCCAGTGTCAGAAATAAACTTTTACATTTATGTTCAATATTTGCCCCCTGTATTTGATTTTAAGGGGCATTTTTTTACCTTTATGAGGGCATAATTTTTTTTTGCAATTTAAAACAAACTGTGTCTTAGAAATTTTTCAAAATGTAAACATAATCAATTCATTAACACAAATTCTTAAGTCTGAGAATATATTACGTCTTACCCTAAAAATTCCATTAACATCAACTAAACCATCAACTAAACCAGAGGTTACAAATAAAATAAAATAAAAATACAGAAGAATTCATTACAAGGGCATTTTCTTGCCCCCGCATTTTGAATATTCATTTTAGCCCCAAGCTCCCCTTAATTTCCAATCATGTAGTGGCCATGAAGCGAGTTTAGCTGTATCAAAAGGTTTGAGCCTGTTTGACTCGTGACAAGAGCGCTATTGCTAGCTGGCATTTGTTTGTGAGATAGTGGCCATCCGGAGTTGATATCAGACATAATGTTCTTGAAAGACTCTGAAAGCTGCTCAGAAAGTTACAATGAGAGTTATGGATGGAACAGAGAGCAGGCACGATCCCCAATCATTCTGCAAAATAATAATAATAAAAACAATAATAATATTGAGTAATTAGTCAAATATATATATAAAAAAAAAAATGCAATAATGAAATTACAATGACCAGCAGTAGTATACGGTCACATTTCAGCACTGTCATATGGACAGCTACTCGCATAAATAGCACTTAAAGAGCATCCTCACACCTTCATGCTAAGAGCATGTTTAGGAAACACATGTAAAAAGGAGCAATCATTCACAATCTTGCATGTTGAGAACACTTTTAAGAGCTAATAATAAGAGCCATTGTTATCTGGAAATGCAGTCCAGACCGGGAGACCAGATAAGACCAGCAAACCAGTTTAGGCTGGTTTAAACTGTTTGTTTATCACCTGGAACACCCTGGCCTACATGTGCTCAGAATGTTGCTACATCAAAACTTGCAGATGATTGGAAAGAGGAGTGTTATAGTAAACATCTCACTGTCACACTTATAAAGGGTGTGATTGTTTTATTAATCTAGATTTGATGTGGTTCTTGAATTGAAGCAACACATGGGGTAAAATGAAAATGTTCAATTTTCTCTTAAAATTCTCTGGGCCTCAATAATCAGTGTGCTGCCTGTAAAGAGCAATTTTGCATTAAATGTGAAATAAGTATCATAGTTGCTTAGTAACTTGCAAAGGAGTAAATATAACAACATAGAGCTGTTGAGGAAACTCTCCATGTCATTGAGATGGTTTTAAAGTGTGTTTTTTAGTGTGTGTCTGAGTGAGTTTTCCAGGTGACTGCCTTTAAGAAAGAAGTGAATTGGAAATATTTCAATGTGCCATCTGTGCCTGTCAAAATTAAGATGGATGATTCTAAAATCTGAATTTGAATCATTTACATAAAAAAAGTATGGAAATTGAATTGGCTATGGCAGTAGTAAAAAGTCCTTGCAGTTTTTTAATAGCAGTCAATTTTAGGATATGTGAAGATAAGTCACCCACAAAGGAATCCTTCCTGTGAGAGATTCGTATGCAAGGCAAGGGATCGCTCTCTTTCTCCTATGTGACTCTTCTATATGAGCATGTAATTTAGACTGTTGCATTTATCAAGTGTCATGAAACAATATAAGATGCCATCTGCTAATTGCAAACACAGTGATATAATGGGAGTCCCCTCAGGGAGACAGACATAAGCCCCTCTCCCTCCTCAGTGCAATCATATCCGTCACGCTATACTCTGAGCAGGAAGAAGTGATTATGGCCTGAATGTCAACTCACCATGAAAGTGGTGAAGGGGCAAGTGTATTGGAGAAGAGAATTAGGTGGAATAATCAATTCTAGTGTGCCCTGACGTTACCACTATGCATATTACACACCAAAAACAGCTAACACAAATGGCCATCATGGAAAATAAACATGTCAAAACCTTCACATTTATTCATTTAGCAGACTCTTTTAAAGGAATAATTCAAGCATACATTTTAATTATGTCCAAATTGACTCATCCTTATGAGGGATGCTGATATTTTTTCTGTGGAACACAAAAGTTGTGTTTTTTAAAGGATCTTTATAACGTAGTTCATTGTGACTGCAACTGTCAAGCTCCAAAAAAAAAATAAAACACCAGTAAAGTAGAATAAAAGTAAGCAGACATGTGCTAGACGTGAGCTGCATTGAAGGGGTGCTCCACTGGTGCTTTTTTTTATTTAATTTTTTTTACTTTTGAGTTGGACAGGTTAAAATAACAGCATCAAATATGGTACATTACGGGTTTCATTAAATAATGACAGAAGTATTATATTATTATTAGGGTATACAGTCCCTTTAAGAAAAGTGTGCGCTACAATATACTTATAAACACACAACCACTTATACATTTTTAAAACGATGAGATGTTTTTAAACTAAGGCAAATAACAAGAATAGAACTTGAACACAAGTGATACATAAGTAGCGAGTTAAAACAGCTGCAATAGAAAAGTTGCAAAGTTGGCCAGAAGAGCAAAAGCTATTACAGAGATAAAATATTGTTAAGTAGAAAAGTGTATAGAAGTCTAACAGCAAGTTTATTTTTAATCTCTTGAAAATTGAAATGTTGACATTACAGACCCCGTACATATCCACAGACCCCAGCTATAACATCCAATTCCCAAATTATATAATTAGGGTGTCGATGTAACGCGTTAATTCAGTGAGTAAGAAATAACACACTAAAATAATTAACGCAATTAATCGCACTGCCCCCGGACCATAATAATTAAGATTCCACAGAAATGCAAGCTTGTAGTACCACCTGTTTACTTGATGATTGGATTATGATCAATAATATGGTAGTAAACAATACATTGTATTCTAATGCTTTTTGTATTGTCTTATCAATGATTAACTATTCTGCTACAAGAATGTAATGCATTGTAATTATCTGAATATTTTTTATTTAAATATTTAAAGATAACTATGTATAATTATATATTGATATTAATATGTATAATCTTTATATATTGAATTATTGTTATATGAGGGGCTTGGATTTATGTGAATAAATAAAGGTACATTGCAAACATTGTTTGTACATCAGGCCTATGTTTTGCTGGACACAAAAAACTAGCTTCTTACAATTGGACCCAAATAAAATTTTCGACCATTAAACAATGTATGTACTTGGCACTGACGTGCGGTCTGGGTAGGCAAACTAGGCACTGCCTACCCTGCCAAAATTCAAAAATAAAATGTTTATTAAATAATAAACTTGTATTTGTATTTTTACTTTTTATTCTTGTGATTTATATATGCAACATGTGTGTTATTCCAATTGTTTAGACGTTATGATGACAAATGTAGCAGTTAAGCATAATGAACTAAAAACAAATGGTAGAATAAGCAGTGCTTTTACGGTCCATTCATTGCAGACGACACGCGGAAAACCCATGTTGCGCATGCGCACTTCGATCCTGTATTCTTTAACATGTACGGCAAAAAGCACAAATCTGCTGTGCCTTTAGACGTAAATATGTTATGCCCGTAATCATCTCCGTTACGTATCAGACATGGACCAATTAAAATCGAGATATTCCTGGACTTTTGCGTAGCTAACGTCATTACACCACAGCTAGCGTACATGCCTAATCCCCGCCAAATTCAAAATCAAAATCAAAATGACAGGACCGGCCGTAATCACGGAATTAAGAAATTTTTCCAAGCTCGATTTTAATTCCAAATATGTGTTAATTGCAAGAGGGAGGTCTACGCCAGCCTTAGATGGACTAGTACAGCAAAAGGGCCCAAAAATTATCCGATCATTTCAAACTGATTGGTATGTAAGAAAAGATTGGCTATGTGGCTGTGCTAACAATCAGCGGCTGTACTGCTATCCCTGCCTGCTTTTTTCAACCAGTCAGACTGTTTGGACTTCAGCGGGATATTGTGATTTGAACAACCTGCCCGCAGCTTTAACCAAGCATGAAAAGTCGTCAGCTCACATCCAGTGTCAAATTACACTGAAAACCTTTGGAAAATCTCGGATCGACCATGCACTTGACGAGAAAAGGAAGCTGAATATAACCTACCACAATGAAAAGGTAAAGGAAAACCAAGAGGTTTTGAAGGATCTGATAAATGCGTAACGTTCACTGTTTACGCGCTTGTGTGTGTGTGTGTGCGTGAGAGAGAGAGAGAGAGTACATGATATACATCCTGATTTGTACATTTCTTGATATGCCGCGCTTGTGCGTAACGTTCACTGTTATTACGTATTATTAGCTTAAGCAATAAATCAGGTAATCTGGCTTTCATAACTCAGTGCCTAGCCTCTTTAAGACATCACCGCACGTCACTGGTACTTGGCCACACTTATAGGCCCATGTCTCCTATTCCATATTTTACCACATAAGGCCTATAAAATGAAGATCCCAAAAGTAAAGTGTAGTCTGAACCAGAATCTAAAAGGACATATCAAAATATCTTTACATAATACTGTTGGAGATATAAGCTCTTCAACTTTGGAAAAACAACACAAAAAATTGTTGTTTCATGATTTCTGGACTCACAGCATTGGCATATGATGCAATAAGGGGTTCTGAAGTTTTAGTAATAGACCTGCCTAGATCTCTGTGCATAAATAATGACACTGCCACCTTTCTACAGTTATTTTTTTACGCTTTAGTTTTGCGGCAAAATCATCAGATGAAAATTGTCATATTGACCACCCTCTACAAAATAATGGAATACTTAGTAAGTATTGATCCATGGATTTTCATATTTTTTGGGATACGTCATCAATATTCTAAGAAAAAATATTAACAAAATGTTACATTTTAGTCAGGGAAGTTACTGAAATTTGGTTTATTTGACATAGAATAACCCAGATGATTGTGCTTGCTCAATTGTGTCTTTAAGGATGACATGAATGGGCTGAGCAGTAAGGTTTTTGCACCTCATTGTGATGTACCACCGGGCAATCCGCACTCACAGATCTACAAGGAACATTTGTATTTGTGTGTAGGTTGCTGTACCCAATTAACATTGCCTTACATGTGATATGGGCAGCTACTCTTATTGGAGTGGCAAAGTAAATGATATTGTATCTACATAACACCAACTTGTCACTGAATACAAAAATGTGTTGGAAATATTCTGGCCTGAATGACACTACATCAAGGTTATGCAAATTTGTTTTTAACTGAATGGAAAATACAGTAAGCTTTCATTCAACAGCACTGCTTCATATGAAATGCTTAGTAGACAGTCACTCAATATTCTATCAAGCCAACTCTTTTTTCTCTTCATCCATGATCCTATTTTGGGCCAGTGCCCAAAAGTCAGACCCATAGCATCAACACAGGATCCCTGCAAGGGGAAGCACTGAACATGAGACATGTCTCCAGCTGCCCATTTCTGCAGCACATGCTCCACGAATATCTTGGGTCCCGTTCAAATAAAGAAGCTGTGTGCCAACGACATTAAACATGTGTTTATTGCACTTAATGAAAGCCAAGGGGAGCCAAATAAATCCTCCAAGGCTAAGCTGTTACTGCTGCCTCCTGGTGGGCTACGAAAGTGACCAATATATCATACATAGCAACTTGATAGGGAGGCACTGATGGATAAAACAGTGCACACATTTTTTCATCCTGTGCCTAATCCAATCCTTAATAAGCAAATATATCCCCAGGCCCAACTGCTAAAAAAAAAAGCATCATCAAATACAGTACACAACCTCGTGTAAATCCAAACTCATATTAATTTTCACAAAAGGACAGGTTAAGCAGAATGGTGACTAAGGCAGCTCCAACACTAATAAGTTTTCATTTGAGAAAAAGTTATTGATTGATTGTAAACGCTCTATAACTGCATACTTTAGAAAACAATGACTTTAGGAAACAGAAAACAGGTTTTCAAGTGTGGTCTAAGTCTAACATTCTGCAAAACATCTCTTTTTATGTTCCACAAAAGAAAGAATGTCATTGGGGTTTAAAAGAACATGAGGGTGATTCAATGATGATAGAATTTTAATTTTTTAATTGAAATACCCTTTAAAGTGCCACTGGCCAGCCAGAAGCATGGCCGTAGCATGCTTCTAAGCACATGAAATGCAATGCAAAAGTGTTTGGGGACAGAGAAAGGAGTGTTTTGTGAGTTTTGGGGGGTAGTGGGGTGGTGGAACCATTATACTGGTCACCACTGTAGAAAGCTGTTGACATCTCTCTCAAGGCCTGGTTGATTCAAGTGCTGCATCAGTGACAGCTAGCTCATTATCTCTGTGCCTACTGTATAGTAACAGTCATGCATAGGGATTTCTGCCTCTCAACACATCATCTGCTCTGTCTCTCAATCCCTCATTTTAATGCTTTGCTCCTCGCTGTCTTCCTCCTGGTCCTCTTCATTCATTAAAGATAAAGAAGCCTCTACAATGGCTCTGTCTGGTTTGGATAAAGACAATAGAGGAGCCAGGTGAAGGAGAAAGGCATAGGCAGTTAACGTAAAAAAGGCAATGCAATGAAAAATACTGACATTATCTACAATGACCACAGTCACACAAGAGCAATTGTCTGTTATGTACTTATGTGAAATTAAAGGGATAGTTCACTCCACAATACAAATTATGCAATTTTTAACTTAAATTCACATAGTTCCAAATCCGTATAAATTTCTTTCTTCCTTGGAAAACCTAAGGAGATTTTTAGCAGAATAATAGCCTCAGTCACAATTCAATTTAATTGTATGAAAAAAGGGTACGTTGAAAGTAAATGGTGACTGACATTCTGCCTAACAGGTACATTTGTGTCCCATAGAAGAAAGTCATATAGGTTTGGAACAAAATGAGGGTGAATACATGATGACAGAATTTTAATCTTTGGGTGAACTATCCCTTTAAGAAAAGTGAGCAGGACAATACACTGATAAATACACAAACTACCACCATGACATTTTAAATCGATGCAGCCTTCGTTTATGACATGCATTCCTGCTATACCACTAAATAAATCTGCATCTCAAATTTGCATATTAATGTGATTGAGTACTGCAAGAGCAATATTAATGTCATTCACTTCAGATGAAGAGCTATTGAGCCGCT
Source organism: Xyrauchen texanus (assembly GCF_025860055.1). Lineage (NCBI taxonomy): Eukaryota > Metazoa > Chordata > Actinopteri > Cypriniformes > Catostomidae > Xyrauchen > Xyrauchen texanus. The sequence goes on from NC_068276.1 coordinate 45,947,440, forward strand.
CTGCCCTCCTTCTTTATTTACTGTTATGACAGCTTGTTGTCACTCCCCCTCCCTCGACCTCAGCCAGTCATGTCACCCTGCTGAAGCTGTTACGGGCAATGGGGTATTGAATAACTGCCTTTGTTACTTCTCGGATGAGATTTAGGATGCTGCGATCGGGATCACTTCTGAACCCAAAGCAGAAGAGAGCACGAACATCAGCAATGAAGATTTACTTTTTCACATATAATTTAGTTAATGCATTTATTATGAAATTAGGTTTCAATCTGTCCTTGAAGCCTTAAAAGGACTGAATTAATCCTAATGGTGCTTTGATGATGAACTATTTATGAGAAAAAACTCTCTCTCTTGCTTATTCATACCAATCTTTACAGACAAAAATTACCAAAAACAACCATGGTGTATCATGTTGTTTTGGACGTGGTACTATAGTAATGTCATGTTTGTTTGTTTTTTTACATGTGCCATTGTACTTCACGTGCTTTGGAGTTCGTTTGAGTACCATGTGAATACAACTGTATATGAATAATGTAATCATTCAGTACCATGAATCAGCACCAGAGGGTATTTCCATCTGACCATCACTGTACCATGGAACAGCCACAGTACATTATTGTAAAAGTGACAGGTCCTTCTTGCCTATTTTGCTTGGGTACTAATCTTTCAAAAACATCATATATATATATATATATATATATATATATATATATATATATATATATCAATATGCATTAGAAAGAAACCCTACAGTGGACATTTGTTCCTCTGCAGCCTTTATGTGCTGTGTGAAAGCAGCAGCAGCAGCAGCATGTATTACTGTGAGTAATCAAACCGCAGTCTAAGACCTGCACCTGGGCATCAGGCCAGCACACCAAAGCCTATCAGACCAGTGACCCAGCCTCTGCTTTCCTCTTTCCCTGCACTCGTTTATCAATCATCCCCTGCACAGGTGCACTCCAGTACCGGAAGAGGGAGCGAGAGAAAGTAAAAGGGAAAGATTAGAGGAGACATGCCTTTCAGAGTCATGAGTATTCACACAGCATTGCACACAGGAGAGTGAGCATGCCTTGCATCCAGAGATAAGAAAACAAAGAGGATGAGAGTGGCCTGTTACGCTGCTTGTCCATGTATTTTGTTTCAGGACCCATTTCACATCGGTGACCCAATACAGGAACAAAATTGTTGAGTGCACAAAAGTAACATTTAATATTTGTGTTAAAATGTGCTTGATGTATTAGCATTATCATGGATGGCATAGGTAAAATAATTAAGAAAACTTTAGCTGAATAAGAAAATGTAAAATTTTGTAAATACATGGAACAAACACTGGGCCAAATGTTGTTGTAAAATTAGCCATATTACCAAGTGACAGATGAATTTGGACCAAAATAGCATAGAGTTTTATATGGCACACCTTTGATACCAACAAGAAAATATATGGAAGACGTTTTCTCCTCCCTTATAAATCTGATGTAATTTCTTCGATGATAAAATGATTTCTTGTATATAGTTTAATCCAAAAAACAACAATAAGAGCACTGTAAGCAAGCCATTTGTAGAATATCAATAAATATCAATTAAATGCATCAGATGTTAAAAATAAAAAAAACTGTATTTTTACAAATTTCTTTTTATTTGTAACATCTGAAATATTCATGTATATTTTTTAAGTAGGATGACGTCGTCAATGACCTCCAAAGCCTACAGCGCCGCCGGACAGGCCGCTTCCACATTGCATGCCATGGCCCTCCAGCAAGTCCACCAGGCCAAGGCACTTAAAGATCTGCACTTGGGAAGTCCTGACCCCAACGTGTTGCAGGAACTCCAAGGGCGTCCTCCTGCGACTTCCAGAAAATGTGCAGCTCCGCCTCAACCTGGGCCCAGCTCTCAGACCCAGTGTCGAATGTCCCGCAGGAAGCGTACGCCCCCCCGTCTCACAAAACCCTCCAGGACCCGGAAGGCTCCCAAGCATCCCACCCACTTTGGGCTACGGTACCCAAATTCTCAATAAAGGAGCAATTTCCTCTTTCTCTGGGTCAACTGGCCCGCAAATGCCATTCTCAGCAGGGTCTTTCCTCCCTGAAAGAATAGGAATTGGGAAAGAACGCCTTCACCGATGCGTGTGATAGCGTTAAGATGGCCCCAGCCGCTTTAACTCTATGCGAGAAACATATAGAGAGAAAAGGTGCGGCTGGCGCGGCTTGCTCCCATGCTTGGTACGTTGCTTTGTTCCCCCCATATCGGGGTGTAGGGAACCAGAAGGTTATGACGATCTTATGGGGCGTTGGGGAAGGGTACGTACAGTCTGACATGGCCTGTCGCTTTGGTACGCAACTGCCTGCCCGCGTGTCAGCAGCGCACATACACGGTTCAGCGCATGGCGTGATTAAAATTGGACCCCTATTGTCGCTTCTTCGACAAAACGTCGAAGTGAGAGACAGACGGGGAATGTCTAGGTTACTGTAGTAACCTCCGTTCCCTGATGGAGGGAACAAGACATTGTGTCCTACCGGCCATGTTGCTGAACCGAGCCACTGTTACGGCCGAACCTCAGTGTCGGCTCCTTAGGCAAAATCCTGAATGAACAGACGCATTTCACTCCCTTTATACCCGTATGTCCGGGGGCGGGACATGCAAATTCTGTCTGCCACCAAAAATTATTTCTCATTGGCCTTTTCTCAAGTTTAGAGATTGTGTCCTGTCAAAGTTTAGAGTTTGCACAAGGCTCTCAAGAGAGACCCCTAGTGTCGCTTCTTCGACACAACGTCTCGTTCCCTCAATCAGGGAACGGAGGTTACAACAGTAACCTAGACATTTTCTGGAATCTGTTAAAAACATTATTTCTTATTGACCTGTTTCAGTAACATGACTTTTCTCTCACAGCTGCCATATTTATGAACTTTAGCAGGAGTAAGCAATGACGGTGAAAAGAAAAACACCTGTGAAAAGATATCAAGAAACACTTCAAAAGGATTGCTTTGGATTCATGCCAGGTCCCAAGAAAAGTGTATTCATGTGTGAAGTCAGCACAACTATTGCCAAATTTGACTTCTGTAGACATTTCAATATATTTTAGAAACAATTAATCTCTGTAGTTTGATGTGTGATTAACGAATACACATGCCTACCGGTACGTCATTGTAAACATCTTTTAAAAGTTACACGTTTTTGTGTTGTTTTCTGGTCTGATTTGGTCAAAATATTACAAAACATCTGTAATAATCCAGTCTGCATTATTGTAAGTCCTGAAGAATAAACAGAAAGCAACAGCTGCATATTAGTGTACATGAAATATGTTAATATAATAGTCTGGTGGTGTGAATAAAGCCTGCGCTTCATAATCTTATGGTTTACAGTTTATCGAATAACATTATTTCAGTATATACAAATTAAGCACATAATTTACATGTATATTGACATTATAGTGTTTATTACAAGTATGACATACCTTTATACAGTCTGAGTGTTATGAATCGCCCTATGCGTCTTTTCAAGTTTAATTGTATCCAATTTGATTATGTTATAAATATAATTGGCAAATATACAGATAACTGACATGTCTGAATAAATGAGCCAAAACAAACTTATATTTAAAAAAATATATTTTATCGCTCCTCTACCACTTTAACACTGCTTGACTTGGATGACACAAAGCCATGTCAAGGTATAACTTTATTGAAAGAAGAATAGCATTTAGGCTCTGTTAAATAAACAGCAGTATTACTTTTCAAGATGTAAAAATAGAAACAAATTTTGTCTGCCTTTGTTGCATCACACAGTACAGCACACTGTGGATGGAATTTTTGTCACAAACATGGCAGCATGGTCATACAGGAACATCATATGAAACAGGTCAAAAATTCAGTTTGTTGACACTAATGGCGCTGAAATTATGCAATTCAGCTTTAAAAGCCAAAAAGCTTATTTATTTTGGCTATCCATACTATGCACAATAATATAGATTGTTGCAGTTAATTATTTGCATGAAGCACTGTTTTTTTTTCCATTCTTTCCATGACTCTGACCAGCTATCCATTTTTGGGTAACGACCCACCAGTTGAGAACCATTGGTTTGGAGTTTTCTTCTGAGACTGCAAAAACAAACAGACGTGTACCCAGACCATGTATCTCTCACTTTCTCACTCACATAAATCTCCTGTTCATACTGGTGTCTTATTTTTCTCGTATGCCTAACCTTTTGGTAGCCCCTTTGGGTGTATGTGTGACTGTGTGGGTGGCAGTAAATTAGTTCAGCTGGAGTGTAAGGGCACAAGGTTAGGGAGGTTACAGAGTTAATACCTCTGTGTTCTGGGGGTTTTCTTTGATTTTCTCATCTCCCCAGGGGGAAGAAATAAAGAGGCACTTAAAACAAAGAGTGGAAATACAAATAGAAAGAGATGGAGAAAGAGAGAGAGGAGGGTAGGAGAGAATAAGAATAAGGGTCTGAATAAAGTTGAGGAAAAAAGTGGAAAATTCTAGTAGCTGGTTTTTATTTATGATGGACTGTCTGCAAGAATATCACATGAATGCGGGCAGAGCTAGACTCTGAGTTCTGAATGAGAATGAGTTTGGCTTCTGGTTTGATAAAATAACTTAATTTAAAATGAAGTTTTGTGATTTGAACATCAACTGGATCACAGTTCTTCCGATCATATTTAAGGAATAGCTCATTCAAAAATGAAAATATTATTGAATTTTATTAAATTTAAGCTGTTATTCATGGAAATGTTCCCCTTTGTTGTTGTTCTAAAATCAACAACACACTCTCACAGCAAAATCATATGAATTCATATGACTTTAACTACAGCCAGCACACAACAGCTTCCCATCATGTTTACACACTTTACTGATCAGTTAGGTTTAGATAAGGGGTTTGGGTAAGGGCATAATATTAAAAAGGACGAACTTGCGCTTACTTCCACATTAGACATCCGGGAATTTGCACATGATGAATACGAATTCATTCAAATGAAATCGTATGAAATCATACTAAATAGCCAACTCGTAAAATATGTGAATCAAACAGGAGTGGTGGTGGTGTAGTGGTCTAAAGCACATAGCTGTTAATCAGAAGGACGCTGGTTCGATCCCCACGGCCAACACCATTGTGTCCTTGAGCAAGGCACTTAACTCCAGGTTGCTCTGGGGGGATTGTCCCTGTAATAAGTGCACTGTAAGTCGCTTTGGATAAAAGTGTCTGTCAAATGCATAAATGTAAATGTAAATATGGCTCCATTAGATGTGCTGGGTGAGGTTTGACGTCAATGACGCTTGGTCACTTTGCACGTGAGAACCAATGGCATTTGTTGTCAAATGCAGTTGATGCACCATTTTTGTAGTCCATTTCAGAACTTATATATCACTTACAGCTCATTTCAATGCTCCATGTGAAAAAAAAGAAAAAGATATGGCTTCAGAAGTCTTGGAATATAGCACATAATTCATAGGAACCACTTTTAAGATCCTTCAATGTTGCTTTTGTGACATTGTAGCGCTTGAAAGCCCAGGTCCTCATTCGCTTTCATTATATGGAAAGGAGTGAGCAGTACGATGTTCAACATTACTTATTTTGTGTTCCACGGAAGAAAGAAAGACATGTGTTTGGAACGACATGAGGGTGAGTAAATTCTGACACAATTGTAATTTTTTACGGCAAAATATTTACTTTAGTTGTAAAAAATTACATTTAAAGAGGTGAAAGCAATGGCACATTTTCTGTCAATTGGAAAAAATTACTGAGACATATACCTTTCTCATCCAGAACACAAATGTCACATGAAAATGTTAACAACAGAACAAGAAAAAATTCAAGACATGAGTACAAAAGTAGTGAGAAAAGAAAATATTTTATGCAACAGAAATTAAACTAATTTTGCATTCTATTTGTATACTCAATACTCATATAACTGACAATTAAATGAATAACATAACAATCATCATAAAAAAAATGTAAAGCATTTCTGATCATTCCAGCTTAAAAGTAAAAAAATACCCTTTAAAGAAAAAATACAAATCTGACACTCATCTGTTAAACGGCTGTGTGAGGAAGACCCATCTCCGCTTCAACTTCCCCCACAGAGCAAGAGCAACCCACTGGGGTAAAAGGAGACTCAGAGCAGCCCCATTCATTTTTAATCAGCTAATTAAAAGAGGTTCACTCCCCCTGTCACACCACAGATGATGAATGGAGAAGGAAGGACTAGAAAGCAGAACAAGTCCCCTGAGGGAGAAGGAAGAAAGTGATATAGAGAGACCAAGTGGGGGAAGAAAGAATTTTCTGATGTTAAATGTACTGCGAGCAAACAAACAACCAAAGTGTCTACCCATTTCAAGCAATTTCAACCTTACAAAAAAGAACAATCAGCTTAAACCTGAAATCAATCCATGTTACCAGTAAATATTGATTTGGTCTTGATATCCATTGCAATACCTGAATAAGACAACAAATGTATCACTAGAATTGAACTTATTAAATAAAACAAGCTACAGTGGAGACTATAAGCAAGAATGCCATGTACTATAATGTATTTTTATGACACTTTGCTCAAGAAAAGATAGTTTTGACAGGACACAATCTTTCTGGCCAACATTTTCTCACTTACAAGACATCATAAAAGTAACACTGACATTTTATTCAGAAACCTGGTCTCATAGTGAAAACATGACTCTTTAAAAATTTTTGCAAAATTTGTTATACACTCACCTAAAGGATTATTAGGAACACCATACTAATACTGTGTTTGACCCCCTTTCGCCTTCAGAACTGCCTTAATTCTATTTGGCATTGATTCAACAAGGTGCTGAAAGCATTCTTTAGAAATGTTGGCCCATATTGATAGGATAGCATCTTGCAGTTGATGGAGATTTGTGGGATGCACATCCAGGGCATGAAGCTCCCGTTCCACCACATCCCAAAGATGCTCTATTGGGTTGAGATCTGGTGACTGTGGGGGCCATTTTAGTACAGTGAACTCATTGTCATGTTCAAGAAACCAATCTGAAATTATTCGAGCTTTGTGACATGGTGCATTATCCTGCTGGAAGTAGCCATCAGAGGATGGGTACATGGTGGCCATAAAGGGATGGACATGGTCAGAAACAATGCTCAGGTAGGCCGTGGCATTTAAACGATGCCCAATTGGCACTAAGGGGCCTAAAGTGTGCCAAGAAAACATCCCCCCACACCATTACACCACCACCACCAGCCTGCACAGTGGTAACAAGGCATGATGGATCCATGCTCTCATTCGGTTTACGCCAAATTCTGACTCTACCATCTGAATGTCTCAACAGAAATCGAGACTCATCAGACCAGGCAACACAGTCTTCAACTGTCCAATTTTGGTGAGCTCTTGCAAATTGTAGCCTCTTTTTCCTATTTGTAGTGGAGATGAGTGGTACCCAGTGGGGTCTTCTGCTGTTGTAGCCCATCCACCTCAAGTTTGTGCGTGTTGTGGCTTCACAAATGCTTTGCTGCATACCTCGGTTGTAACGAGTGGTTATTTCAGGCAAAGTTGCTCTTCTATCAGCTTGAATCAGTCGGCCCATTCTCCTCTGACCTCTAGCATCAACAAGGCATTTTCAGCCCACAGGACTGCCGCATACTGGATGTTTTTCCTTTTCACACCATTCTTTGTAAACCCTAGAAATGGTTGTGCGTGAAAATCCCAGTAACTGAGCAGATTGTGAAATACTCAGACCGGCCCGTCTGGCACCAACAACCATGCCACGCTCAAAATTGCTTAAATCACCTTTCTTTCCCATTCTGACATTCAGTTTGGAGTTCAGGAGATTGTCTTGACCAGGACCACACCCCTAAATGCATTGAAGCAACTGCCATGTGATTGGTTGATTAGATAATTGCATTAATGAGAAATTGAACAGGTGTTCCTAATAATCCTTTAGGTGAGAGTATGTGTCTCCAGGTACAATTCTCTGCATTTTCCAGGTGAAATTAACAATAGGAGGTGCTACAACAACTGTGTGTGTTATTCACTTTCACTCAAATCATAACTTTATGGCTGATTATGACTTGATAAATCTATTTTTGGGCAGTTTCTCCCATTCTACTTTGCAGGACCTCTCAAGCTCCATCAGATTTAATGGGGAGCACAGCCTTTTGCAGATCTCTCCAGAGATGTTCACTCAGGTTCAAGTCTGGGCTCTGGCAGGACCACTCAAGGACATTCACAGAGTTGTCCCATAGCCACTCCTTTGTTATCTTGGCTGTGTGCTTAGGGTCGTTGTCCTGTTGGAAGATGAACCTTGGCCCCTGTCTGAGGTCCAGAGTGCTCTGGAGCAGGTTTTCATCAAGGATGTCTCTGTATATTGCTGCATTCATCTTTCCCTTGATCTTGACTAGTCTCCCAGTTCCTGCTGCTGAAAAACATCCCCACAGCATGATGCTGCCACCACCAGGCTTCACTGTAGGGATGGTCAAGTGTCAAGTGGTTTTTATTGTCGTTTCAACCATATACAGTTAGTACAGTACACAGCAAAACGAGACAACGTTCCTCCAGGACCATGGTGCTACATAAAAACAACAAAGGACCAACATAGGACCACATGAGACTACACAACAAAATAAAATACCTATATAAACTACCTATATATACCTATATAAAGTGCACGTGCAAACATGTGCAAAAAGTACAGGACAGTACAACAAATTACTGACAATGAACAGGACAATAGACAGTGCAGCGCCGACCAGTACTCAGTAGTGCAAAAAGATGACAGTTTCTAAAAATGTAAACATAACATACTATGAGATAATGTTCTATGCACATAGCAGTTATTGAGGTAGCAGACAGTTATAAAGTGACAGTAATTAAAGTGCAACTCAGGACACGTGTGTGTCAAACCAGTCTCTGAGTATTGAGGAGTCTGATGGCTTGGGGGAAGAAGCTGTTACACAGTCTGGCTGTGAGGGCCCGAATGCTTCGGTACCTCTTGCCAGACGGGAGGAGGGTAAAGAGTTTGTGTGAGGGGTGTGTGGGGTCGTCCACAATGCTGGTTGCTTTGCGGATACAGTGTTTTTTGTAAATGTCTTTGATGGAGGGAAGAGAGACCCCAATGATCTTCTCAGCTGTCCTCACTATCCTCTGCAGGGCTTTGCGGTCCGAAACGGTGCAAGTCCCAAACCAGGCAGTGATGCAGCTGCTCAGGATGCTCTCAATAGTCCCTCTATAGAATGTAGTGAGGATGGGGGTTGGGAGATGTGCTTTCCTCAGCCTTCGAAGAAAGTAGAGACGCTGCTGGGCTTTCTTGGTGATAGAGCTGGTGTTGAGGGACCAGGTGAGGTTCTCCGCCAAGTGAACACCAAGGAATTTGGTGCTTTTGACGATCTCCACAGAGGAGCCGTCGATGTTCAGCGGAGTGTGTTCACCTTGTGCTCTCCTAAAGTCAACAACCATCTCTTTTGTTTTGTCGACATTCAGGGACAGGTTGTTGGCTCTACACCAGTTCGTCAGCCGCTGCACCTCCTCTCTGTATGCTGACTCGTTGTTCTTGCTGATGAGACCCACCACGGTCGTGTCATCGGCGAACTTGATGATGTGATTCGAGCTGTGCATTGCTGCACAGTCGTGAGTCAGCAGAGTGAACAGCAGTGGACTGAGCACACAGCCCTGGGGGGCCCCAGTGCTCAGTGTGGTGGTGGTGGAGATGCTGTTCCCGATCCGGACTGACTGAGGTCTCCCAGTCAGTAAGTCCAGGATCCAGTTGCAGAGGGAGGTGTCCAGGCCCAGCAGGTTCAGCTTTCCAATCAGGTGCTGGGGAATGATTGTGTCCTTATTGTCTAGGTGGGTGAGGGCCAGATGGAGGGTTGTGGTGATGGCATCGTCCGCTGAACGGTTTGAACGATACGCAAACTGCAGTGGGTCTAGTGAGGGGGGCAGCTGGGTCTTAATCTGCCTCATGACGAGCCTCTCGAAGCACTTCATGATGATGGGTGTAAGTGCGACGGGACGGTAGTCGTTGAGGCAGGACACTGAAGACTTCTTTGGCATGGGGATGATGGTGGTGGCCTTGAAGCACGTTGGAACAACGGCGCTGCTCAGAGAGATGTTGAAGATGTCGGTAAGAACATCTGCTAGCTGGTCTGCACATCCTCTGAGCACTCTGCCAGGAATGTTGTCTGGTCCAGCAGCCTTCCGTGGGTTGACTCTACGTAGAGTTTTCCTCACATCTGCCGTGGTAAGTCAGAGCACTTGGTCGTTGGGAGGAGGGGTGGACTTCCTCGCCATCACGTCGTTCTGCACTTCAAACCGAGCGTATAAGTCGTTCAGCGCATCTGGAAGGGAGGCATCTTTGTCACAGGCAACTGATGTTGTCCTGTAGTTGGTGATGGCCTGGATGCCCTGCCACATGCGCCGCGTGTCACCGCTGTCCTGGAAGTGACTGTGGATTCTCTGGGCGTGTGCGCGCTTTGCCTCTCTGATTGCCCGTGACAGTTTGGCCCTAGCTGTTCTTAGGGCTGCCTTATCGCCTGCTCTGAAGGCGGAGTCTCGGGACCTCAACAGCGTGCATACCTCCGCAGGCATCCACGGCTTCTGGTTGGAGCGTGTGGTGATGGTCTTGGAGAAAGTGACATCATCAATGCACTTGCTGATGTAGCTGGTCACTGATGCTGTGTATTCCTCCAAGTTGGTAGAATCGCCATATGTTGCAGCCTCCCTGAACATGTGCCAGTCAGTACACTCAAAACAGTCCTGAAGAGCAGAGATGGCTCCTGCTGGCAAGGTTTTCACCTGCTTCTGAAGCGGTTTTGTGCGTCTGACGAGCGGTCTGTATGCTGGAATTAACATAACAGAGATGTGGTCTGAGTAGCCGAGGTGGGGGCGGGGCTCCGCCCGTGCAGCGCCTGGGATGTTTGTGTAAACAAGATCAAGCGCGTTCAGCCCCTCTCGTTGCAAAGTCCACATACTGATGGAATTTAGGGAGCACTGTCTTGAGATTTGCATGGTTGAAATCTCCGGCGACAATAAACAGTCCGTCGGGGTGAGCGTTCTGCAGTTCAGCTCATAGCCCCATACAGTTCACAGAGCGCTTCCTTAGCGTTAGCGATGGGGGAATGTAAACTCCGGTTATGCAAACAGTGGTGAATTCCTGTGGTAGATAAAAAGGTCTGCATCTAACAGTCACAAGCTCCAACAGCGATGAACAGTAACTAGAGACTAGCATAGAGTTCTTGCACCATTCCGTGTTGATGTAAACACACAAGCCACCACCGCGAGTCTTACCGCAGAGAGCTGTATTTCTGTCGGCACGAAACGAGGCGAGCCCGTCTAGCTGAATGGCGGCATCCGAACTCTGTCGCTGAGCCACGTCTCCGTGAAAACAAAGACGCAGCAGTCTCTAAACTCACGCTGCGTAGCCTGCTGGAGTCGGATATAGTCCAGTTTATTGTCCAGGGAGTAAACATTTGAGAGCAGGATAGATGGGAGAGCCGGCCGGCTAGGGTTTGTTTTTAGCCTAGCATGGACCCCCGCCCTCTTTCCGCGCTTCGCTCTCGCACACCGCTACGACGTCCTCTCCCCCGGCCACCGGCATCAGGCGACACCGAGGGCTGGAGGCCTGGTCTCCGCAGCAAGCCGAGTACGCGTAGCGCCTCCTGCAGGTCATCATGCAGCTTGGTTTTTGCATGAGTCTTATATTTCAGTAGTGTCTGGAGATAGTAGACACGAACACCGGTTGCTCCGATGTCCATGTGTTGCAAAAGTCGTGCTTTTTTAACAAAAATAACACCATTGTGGATCCGGAGTGGCCGCTGCGTGCTACCGCGCCGCCATCTTGGATCATTTCCATGGTATAGGCCAGGTGATGAGCAGAGCCTGGTTTCCTCTAGACATGATGCTTGCCATTCAGGCCAAATAGTTCAATCTTTGTTTCATTAGACCAGAGAATTTTGCTTCTCATGGCCTGAGAGTCCTTCAGGTGCCTTTTGGAAAACTCCAGACGGGCTGTCATGTGCCTTTTACTGAGGAGTGGCTTTCGTCTGGCCACTCTACCATACAGACTTGATTGGTGGAGAGCTGCAGAGATGGTGGTTCTTCTGGAAGGTTCTCCTCTCTCCACAGAGAAACGATGGAGATCTGTCAGAGTGACCATCGGATTCTTGGTCACCTCCCTGACTAAGGCCCTTCTCCCCCGATCGCTCCGTTTGGTCAGGCGGCCAGCTCTAGGAAGAGTCCTGGTGGTTCCAAACTTCTTCCAATTACGGATGATGGAGGCCACTGTGCTCATTGGGACCTTCAATGCTGCAGAAATGTTTCTCTACCCTTCCCCAGGTCTAGGTCTACAGACAATTCCTTGGACTTCATGGCTTGGTTTGTGCTCTGACACGCACTGTTAACTTTGGGACTTTATATAGACAGGTGTGTGCCTTTACAAATCATGTCCAATCAACTGAATTTACCACAGGTGGACTCTAATCAAGTTGTAGAAACATCTCAAGGATGATCAGTGGAAACAGGATGCACCTGAGCTCCATTTTGAGTGTCATGGAAAAGGCTGTGAATAGTTATGTACATGTGATATTTCTTTCGTTTTTTTTTTTTTATAAAGTTTCAAAGATTTCAAATAAACTTCTTTCACGTTGTCATTATGGGGTATTGTTTGTAGAATTTTGAGGAAAATAATGATTTTAATCCATTTTGGAATAAGGCTGTAACAACAAAATGTGGAAAAAGTGAAGCGATGTGAATACTTTCCGGATGCACTGTATATACACTTACTACAACACGAACAGCTTGTGCGGTAGCTCACCTGATAATTTGTTGGACTTATGCTGCCTTCATGTGCTATCGAAATTATCGTAAATACGAGTTTCCCCACTCGGAAGTTGCACATGAATGACAACTCAAGTCATAATTACAACTGGGAAACTCGGGAAACCCAAGTTTCCGAGATGAGAGGAGTCAAAACCTTTCAACATGGCAGAGGAGACTACGGTTGCAGTAATGAATGACATTTGTCTAAATACAGTTAATTGTTAGCGCTTACCATTTTCGTCAAATTCATTTATGTATATCAGCAACCATTTGAACATGTTGTACATTTTTCCATTGTAAAAATAGCTTGTATTTGACCAAAATTCTGCAAGCAGAGTAATAATTTATGGTGTCAAAATAAAAGTTCCTAAAGAAATATACATGAATGAAAACTTTTCCCCGGCAACAAAGCACTTGAATACGATGTACTCATAATTTCCACTTCAGAAGTGGGAACAGGAAGCACATTAAGGCAGCATTAGTGTCGGAGGACCGCTGTTGAAGTCCAGCAATGACCTCAAGCTGACACTTGACATGACATGGTCATAGAAGCGGCACAAAATGATGTGGTTGCTTCAAAAGATTTGCTTTTTCATTTTGCTTCTTTAAAACACTAATGATAGATTTAGGCATTGATAAGGTAAGGATGTCTTTTTTAACTTCTCATATATATTTTAAAACACTAATGGATATGTTTAGGCATTGATTTAGTAAAGATGTCTATTTTTAATATCTCATTTATCTCATTTAAAACACTATTCGTGTTTTAAGAGAAGTTTTAGGTTTTTGAGGTATGTTTTAAAAATGATTATCTAAAATTCACCTTAAACCGTGTCTGAATCCGACACCATTTTACTTGCTTTCGGTGACCCCAGATAGACATTTCACTTGAAACATGCAGCCAGTTGAATTGCACAAATGTTATCATGTTCACATAAATTTCATGAGACCATGCGGTAATACCATGTTTTTGGACATGTCACATGGTAACACAAAGATATAGTTTACTAATAAATAAAAATTGAGTACCATGGTATTGTCATCTGATACCATCACTGTACCATGGTACCTACCGCCACCTAATTTTTGAAGGGAACTTCACTAAAACAATTGCATTTTTTCAGATTAATTTCACAGTGTAAACATACAAAAACTGAGAAAATATTTGGCAAACACATCATATACTGCTGAAACGTGTTTTCTCTGTCTTCTCGATAAATCTCACACTATACATGGCACTGAATAATCCACATAGCGCCGTGTTTGTCTGCAATTCTGCCATCATGCAGACTTTCCCAGCGGTCCAGGAGAACTGCACATTTCCTCCTTAATTACAAGCCTTTTATATAACACAAACACACACACACACACACACATGCATTCATACACACTCTGCTCAACCCGCTTCCTCAACTTAAAAACTAATTAAGCCACAGGAGGGAGCATGCTCCAGTTTCTTCCTCCTTAGCCACCTGATTAGAGAGACTGAGAAAGCGAAAGAGTCCTGGCATCTGAGGAAGAGGAAGAGAGACAGAAAGAGAGAGAGAGCGAGAGAGAGAGAGAGAGAGAGAGAGAGAGGGGAGGGGGATGGGGGCAGATAATGTACCTTGCCACAGATACAAATTGTACTTAAAACCACAGTGAGGGTATGGACTTTGGTGTGGGCATCCTACATTGTGTCCTCTAATGACCCTCCCTCTGTGTACCCAACAAACAACATAGAGAATGGAATTAGGACACATCATAGATTTCCATTAAATGCAGATTTCCATTTTTTTTATTACAGTATACTCTCACTTTTCCAAATGTTTCCTTTGTCCAGCAGTACCTTCAATTTTCATACCATACCTTTAACTAATCTGTGTACACCAAAAAACTAAACATAAACGTGAGTGGTACAAGTCACTGAATGTTTACATGCACGTTCTTAAACCAATTATGCTTAATAAGCTGACAATGTGTGTGTGGTCATGTAAATGCATTAAACAGCGTTCCTTTATTAGTGTAAGTTCATAAAACAGCTAAAGAATGAATCACTCAACGGGTTGATTTTTGCCCATTACTCTGACTTTTCAAGTCTTAAAATACCTCTTCACGGTTTGATGTCAAAAGCAATGAATAAATGGATTATTTCATATCTCATGTAAAGCTGATTTTTGGGAGATATCAGCATATTGGTCTGCATGTAAATGGGAGCATAGTTAGTTTTTGGTTTGGCAACCCTGACTCTTCACTGCGGAAAAAGTAAACTGGAACATCAGATGTTTAATTTGTCTAATAAATGAATATTTTCTTAAGCGAACAAATTGTTCTTATTCACTTTCACTTACGATTGGAACGTAAGCGTGTTATTTTAACGAATTAGTTGAATCAATAGCCTCTTTTCCACCATCGGGTCGAACGGTTCTGAACATGGTATGGAACAGTAATGGTAGCAATTCCACTTAAGCATGGTTCAGCACGAGTATAAACAGTTCTCAGCATAGTTAGCTAACCACAACTCAACTATGCTCAACCATTCTGGTAGAATGGAATGGATGAGTTAAATAACCAAAAGATTTGCTTCATAAATATTGCAAAACTATTGGTAGCATTTTATGTCTATCTCTTCATTTCCTGTTCATACTACAACTTTAATTAATCAACAACAGAATTTGAGTCAGCTTCATGCAAGCTGACTTCATACAACATGCCTATATGTTAATAGCAGAAACCACGTGGCTAAGAGAACCGTCAAACCTATGCCAGTCAAGTTAATTGAAACTGAGGGAATCAGAGTACACTGAGTGGTTTATAGTGCTTTTAAATATTAAAGAACTACATTAATGTTGAAGATAGTGTCAGTGTATTTTCTGGACAGATAGTGAGTTTTATGGGTGGGACCCTAACAGAACGAGTCTTAGCCTGACAGACTGCCAAAATTCGCTATCCTCCATCGACATCCCATCATGCCTGTGCTTCCTTTGATCTTCACATCCAGAATAGTGTCTTGATATAGGAAAAAACACAACATTCCTCATTTACCTTCCTAATTAACACCTAACAGCTGTTCTTACATACTTTGAAATGCAAAAATCATATGCACAGATATACACATACAGATAAACATGCTAATTCATAATTCCAATATTTGGGGGATTCAAGGCATCTGTATGAGAGGTAATGTTCCAAAATTAAAGACATTATGGGTTTGTGAAGAAATACTCGTGCTATCAAGCAAGTAAAGCTTGTGTTTGAGGCAATTATAGCAAAGAGGTGCTATTTTACAATACATTACACCAACTATATACCTCTCTGATGAGTGCTGAACAGGGAGTCTGTGGCAGCGGGGGCGTGGTCAAGCGCCCGTCCGGGAGAGAAAAGCGGTAAGGGCGCTCACACCTGAGCTAAATTATGTCTAACACCTGTCTCTAATTGCAGTAGAGCGAGGAGAGCGGATAAAAGGCCAGCAGCCACAGAGCAGAGGGAGACCGACCTACAGCAACCCAGCGTTTCTGTGTTGACGTGTGTGTGTGTGTGCACATTATAAGAGACAATTAAAAAGGCTTACCTTGTGCCGGAGACCTGTTTTCCTGTCCTCTTTTGAGAAAGTTACTACACTGGTGCCGAAACCCGGGAATTTGATAATGGAACAGAGTCACCCCATAGAGTCCTCCCAGCTGGCGGAAGTCCTCCAGTCCCTCGCGACACTCCATCAGAGCCACCAACAATCCCTGCTTGAGCTCCGGCAAGACCAGGATCGTCGGTTCTTCGAGATCATGCGGGCTCAAGCAGAGGACCGGCACGCCATCCGGAGCCTCCTCAGCCAGGAGGCCGCTCCAGCCGCAGCCGCGACCCCGGACACCCGCGCCACATTGCCCCCACCCGCGTTACAGAAGATGGGGCCGGCAGATGATCCAGAGGCGTTCATCGATCTGTTTGAACGAACGGCGGAAATTTGGGGGTGGCCCCAAGACCAGTGGGCAGCCCGCCTAGTCCCTCTCTTGTCCGGGGAAGCACAGCTCGCGGCGCAACAGCTGCCGGCAACAAGCCTCCTGGCTTACCCCGATCTGAGGAGAGCCATCTTGCAACGGGTTGGTCGGAGTCCGGAAGAAAGCTGCCAGCTCTTCCGGGCCTTGAAGCTCGATAAATCCGACCACCCGTTTGCGTTCGCCCAGCGGCTCCGTGATGCCTGTCGGAGGTGGCTGCTCGCGCGGGACCGCGACGTCGAGGAGCTAGTCGACCAGGTGGTACTGGAACAGTTTGTCCAGCGTTTGCCCCGGAAGACGGCGGAGTGGGTCCAGTGCCACCGCCCGGCGTCGCTGGAGGAAGCCGTCCGACTCGCGGAGGACCACATGGCGGCGATTCCCAGGGCGGATGAGCCCTCTCTCTCTCCCTCCCCTTCCCCTGTGTCTTCCTCTGGTTTTTTTCCCTCCCCTCTTCCCTCTCGCTCTGCTCTCTCCCCAGGGTCCGTTCCTGCCCCCCGCAGGCGCGGAGCGTTTGTGAGACCAGCCTCCCGGACTTGGGAACACCCGCCTAGCCCTTCCCCGTCCTTCAGCCGCTCTCCTCCTCAGGTGGGGGCACCCGCCAGCACGGGTGCGGCCGCAGCGCCTGGGCCGGTCTGCTGGAGGTGCGGAGACCCGGACCACTTCCGGGATCAGTGTCCGCTGATGGAAATCAGGGCAGTGGTGTGGGTCTCCGATGTTCCGCAGGCTGCCCCCGATCGGGCTGGAGCGTACCGGATTCCGGTAAGAATCCAGGGGGGTACATACCAAGCTTTGTTGGATACCGGCTGTAACCAGACCACCATCCACCAACGCTTGGTTCAACCCGGGGCTCTGGGCTCAGCTAAACTGGTGAGGGTGAGGTGTGTGCATGGGGATATTCACAAGTATCCCGTGGTGACTCTGGCGATCAAATTCGGGGAGAAAGACATAGTGTGGAGGCAGCGGTTAGTTCCCGCCTCACCCATCCGCTAATCTTGGGTACTGATTGGCCGAATTTTAGAAAATTATTGAAGGGGTTTGTGCGGATGGGTCCTGCATGGAAGTAAAGGGATGTGTGATGTGCGATGCTTTGGCGGGGAGGCGGAGCCGGGCCGCCCTCGGCTGCTCGAATGACGTGGGAAGGGCGAGGTTGTCGCTCCTCCTCTCGGGAATTCCCGGAGGGGACTTCCCTTGGAGCAGTCGCGAGATGAAACCCTTAAGCACGCTTTTGACCAAGTGAGAGTAATCGATGGTCAACAACTCCGGCCGGTGTCGCCGTTTCATATCCGTATTTTTCGCTTATTAAAGATCGCTTATACAGGGTGACGCAGGACGCCCAAACAAAGGAGGAAGTAACGCAATTATTGATTCCACGGAGCCGCCGGAAATGGTTTTCCAGGCGGCTCACTATAATCCCATGGCCGGTCACCTAGGGGAACGGAAAACACTTCTCCGTCTAATAGCCCGTTTCTATTGGCCGGGCATTGGCGGTGACGTCCGCAGGTGGTGTGCGGCGTGCCGTGAATGTCAGCTGGTAAACCCACCGGCCACCCCAAAAGCGCCATTGCGCCCTCTACCGTTAATCGAGGTCCCCTTCGAAAGAACTGGGATGGACCTCGTCGGGCCATTAGAACGGTCAGCACGCGGACATCGCCGTGTTAGTCCTAGTGGATTACGCGACGCGATATCCGGAAGCAGTGCCTCTGAGCAACATCTCCGCACGTAGTGTTGTAGGGGCACTCTTCAAGATAATCTCCGGGTGGGGATTCCGAAAGAAATCCTCACCGATCAAGGCACGACTTTTATGTCACGAACACTTCTCGAACTTTACGAGCTCTTGGGCATCAAATCGATTCAGCACTAGCGTTTACCATCCTCAGACAGATGGCCTAGTGGAGCGATTTAATAAAACGCTCAAGAACATGATTCAGTAAATTGCGTACACGATGACGCTTAGGAATTGGGATAAGTGGCTAGACCCCTGTTGTTTGCAGTACGAGAGGTCCCGCAAGCCTCCACCGGGTTCTCCCCGTTTGAGCTGCTGTACGGGCGACGCCCCCGCGGTGTCCTTGACGTCATCCGCGAAGCGTGGGAGGAGGGACCTTCTAACAGTAAAAATGAAATTCAGTTCATTCTCGATCTTAGAGCAAAACTCCACACACTGGGGCAACTAACACAGGAGAATTTGCTCCAAGCTCAAGAACGCCAACGCCGGCTGTATGACAGGGGTGCTCGGCTACGGAATTTGCACCGGGAGATAAGGTACTCGTATTACTCCCAACATCGAAGCTCTAAATTACTCGCCAAGTGGCAAGGACCCTTTGAGGTCACACGACGAGTGGGGATCTCGATTATGAGGTTAGACGTACCGATAGAGGGGCGCGCGCCAAATTTATCACCTCAACCTCCTGAAATTATGGAGGGAGGAGGCGGCCTCTGTGACGCTGGCCACGGTAGTTCCGGAGAGGGCGGATCTCGGACCGGAGATAAACAAAAACTACAATCTCAACACTCCGGTTCCTTGTGGAGACCAACTCTCACCGCGGCAGCTCACAGAGGTTTCCGAATTACAAAAAGAATTTGCGGACGTGTTTTCCCCTCTACCGGGCCGCACAAACATCATACAGCACCACATCGAGACCGAGCCGGGCGCGGTGGTGCGTTGCCGCCCCTATCGCTTACCCGAACATAAAAAGAAAATAGTACGGGAAGAATTAGATGCGATGCTTGATATGGGCGTAATAGAGGAATCCCACAGTGATTGGTCCAGCCCGGTTGTTCTTGTTCCCAAGAGTGATGGGTCTGTTCGATTCTGTGTGGATTACATAAAAGTCAACGCGGTGTCTAAATTTGACGCGTACCCAATGCCCCGTGTTGATGAACTGCTCGATCGGTTAGGTACTGCTCGATTTTATTCGACCTTGGATTTAACGAAGGGTTATTGGCAGATCCCCTTGACACCAATGTCCCGTGAGAAAACAGCCTTCACTACGCCGTTTGGATTACACCAATTTGTGACGCTTCCTTTCGGTTTGTTTGGGGCACCAGCCACGTTTCAGCGACTCATGGATCGGATCCTCAGACCGCACACCGCGTACGCCGCTGCCTATTTAGATGATATTATCATTTACAGCAATGATTGGCAGCGGCACATGCAACATCTGAGGGCCGTCCTGAGATCGCTGCGGCGGCGAGGGCTCACCGCAAACCCCAAGAAGTCGCGGTTGGGCATGTGGAGGTACGGTATCTGGGGTTCCACTTGGGTCATGGCCAGGTGCGTCCCCAAATTGATAAGACCGCGGCGATTGCGACTTGCCCTAG
This sequence comes from Xyrauchen texanus, assembly GCF_025860055.1. Taxonomy (NCBI): domain Eukaryota; kingdom Metazoa; phylum Chordata; class Actinopteri; order Cypriniformes; family Catostomidae; genus Xyrauchen; species Xyrauchen texanus. The sequence goes on from NC_068276.1 coordinate 45,967,499, forward strand.
ACCTAAGACCAAAAAGGGGGTGAGGCAGTTCCTGGGGCTGGCTGGCTATTACAGAAGATTTGTACCCAATTATTCGGACGTCACCAGCCTGCTGACTGACCTCACTAAAAAGGGGGCTCCAGATCCGGTCCAATGGTCAGAGCAGTGCCAACAGGCGTTTACGCAGGTTAAAGCTGCACTTTGTGGGGGGCCGCTTTTGCATGCACCTGACTTCTCTCTCCCCTTTGTATTGCAGACGGACGCTTCAGACAGAGGGCTGGGGGCCGTACTCTCGCAGGTGGTGGAGGGAGAGGAGCGTCCGGTGCTGTACATTAGCCGGAAGCTCTCCTTAAGGGAGACTAAGTACAGCACCATAGAGAAGGAGTGTCTGGCCATCAAGTGGGCGGTCCTCACCCTCCGATACTACCAGCTGGGGCGGGCCTTCACCCTCTGCTCGGATCATGCCCCACTGCAGTGGCTCCACCGCATGAAAGATACTAACGCCCGGATCACCCGTTGGTATCTGGCCCTCCAGCCTTTTAAGTTCAAGGTGGTCCACAGACCGGGGGTGCAGATGGCTGCCGCTGACTTCCTCTCCAGAAATGGGGGGGGAGTGGTAGGCAGGCCGGATGACGCCCCGGCCTGAGTCGGGCGGTGGGGGTATGTGGCAGCGGGGGCGTGGTCAAGCGCCCGTCCGGGAGAGAAAAGCGGTAAGGGCACTCACACCTGAGCTAAATTATGTCTAACATCTGTCTCTAATTGCAGTAGAGCGAGGAGAGCGGATAAAAGGCCAGCAGCCACAGAGCAGAGGGAGACCGACCTACAGCAACCCAGCGTTTCTGTGTTGACGTGTGTGTGTGTGTGCACATTATAAGAGACAATTAAAAAGGCTTACCTTGTGCCGGAGACCTGTTTTCCTGTCCTCTTTTGAGAAAGTTACTACAGAGTCATTAAGCAGCAGACATTCCTATTGTAATTAAACCTTCTACCATAGATCAGCTGACATCATTTTACAACAGATCTTTTCACATTAAAATGCTTTCATGTCATTAACTGTATTGATGAGGAAAGAGAGTAATTGCAAGGCTTTTAAAAATAGAATAACATGATTTGAGCCAGTATGATATATAAAGTTAGACATTTTGAATCTTGAATTGGTGCTCCTAATGTACTAAACTACTGTGTTATCTTTTTCTTCAGAAACTCTTTATCATTGGGTTTATTTTACATTGAAATACCATGTAAATAATATTATATATGTGTAACACTTTACAATAAGGTTATATTCGCTAAAATTAATAAACACATTACGGATCACAAACTAACAACTAACAATGTTTTTTTTTACGTTTGCTTAGTGTTAATGTTAGTTGCCAATACCATAAGTAATGTTAACACATAACTTGTTAACTAATGTAGTCACTATGCTAACAAATCCAATGTTTTTTGTAAAGTGTTACAATATATGAATATGGTATCATTCAGTACAAAGGTATTGTATTAACTTTACTGTACCATGGTACTACCACAGCACTTTTTTGTAATGCCCTTCTGTGGGTTTAATGATGAGTTTAAGAGGAATCCACAAAGGAGAGATAGAAGACAGAAAGAGACAGACCATAAGTAAAAGGGGAGCGAGTATGTATTGGCTCTCATGGGGCAGTCATTCGTATTAATGTCAATTACACCTGCAGAACAAATTCATATGCAACCAACCGGTCCTCAGCCGCACATACGCTCAATACTTCATGCTTTATCAAGCCAAAAAATCCTCATTAACTCCAAGCAGATCCTGAAGTATCAGTGAGGAGACATTTAGCTTCTGCCCATTTCATCCATTACACATGTGTGTGAGTGGGTTACTATGATTGATTTGATTAGCTAAAGTATGTCTGGCACCAAAACTGATCTTATGAAAGACTGGCAAATGCTCATAGCAACAGGGAATTGATGGATGCATAGAGTATATGAAAAAGATCCTTTAGGCATACTTGGCATACATTTTTTTCTGCACTTTTGTGCATGTTATTTCAACAAAAAACAACAAAAATCATATTTACTAACCAACCTCAATCTGGTTTAACTAAACTTTTCAGCACAAAAACATGCCTCCTTTTTGTGTAATTTTGGTTTACTATAGATGGCATCTTTTGTCATGAAACTTCTTTGCCTGAAAACTAGTTTTGACTGCCCATGGAAAGCAGTCTTTCAAAGGAACTGTATTCAAAAAGAAAAGTTTGTGTAAACTTTCTGTTGATTATTACAGTCCTAAATCTTTAAATGGAGATCAAATGATGGAGAAGAGCATTGTAAATCCAGTAGGAATTGTGTGCTTAAACAACGCTTCCTTTGGGAAAAATTAATTCTTTAAGAAATATTTTGGGCTCAAAACAAGTTACTCTAAATCGACTCTAAGGCTTCATAATGTTGATTACCAAAAAAAAAAAAAAAAACTTTTCTTAAAAAAAAAGCAAAAATCTGGGTTACAGTCAGGCACTTATGATGAAAGTGAATGGGGCTAATCCGTTTAAGTTAACACTATTTTAGTGTGATAAAATAGTTGTGTAAAGTTATATCCAATTTTACATCTTGTAAAATATACATCTTGTTATAACCCCATATGACTTCTTTTCTTTTTTTAATACAAAGGGAGAAATTGACGTGCTCAGTGACGTCATACAATGGCAGTTAATGGTGACCACCTCTTCAAGATTCAAAAGGATGCAAAAAGCATAACTCGAAAGTCTAATAAATTATTCCATGAGACTCATGATTGTTTTGAAAGCATACAATAAGGTCTGATGAGAAACAAACCGAAATCTAATGTATTATTTAGTGAAACTGTTGACCGACCATTGCTCTTCTGCACGTTCATGAGATTGCACGTGAGCAGCAGTTACGCTCCACTCGCTCGCATGTTTTTTTAAATCTAAAATCAGGTCCACCACAGCAATACTAAGTATTGAAGTATAAACAGTATAGTGAAGCCAGCATCTCACTAGCAGCTTAAAAACTACTTTATTTTGGCTGAGAATGTTACACTGAATATTTTCGCTGGAGGTCTTACTCTCTTCAGTCTGTCACACAGACCGGTTAAAAATGGAGAAGAGGTGACAGGCTCCTCTATCTCTCTGTTTGAATGAGTACTCTGCTTCGAACAAATAAGGCTGTGCATAGAAATGCATCTATTCTCTACAAACACGTCAGACATATTTAATAAGTTAGGTTCTCTGGTTTGTATGCAGCTGTATTGGGTTCTCTTGCTAGTATCACTGTGGCGAACCTGTTTTTATATTAACAAAACAAGTTTTCACTTGATTGCCCCATCTCAGGACAGCAACGATCGGTCAACAGTTTCGCTAAATAATACATTCGATTTTGGTTTGTTTCTCACCAAACATGTATCATTATAATTTCCTTTCACAACAATCACAAGTCTCATGGAATAATTTATTAGACTTCTGAATTATAATTTTGCATCACCATAAACTTCAATTGTGTGACATCACTGAGCACAAAAATTGTCACAATTTCTCCCTTTTTGTTAAGAAAAAGGAAGAAAGTCATGTGGGGTTATAATAACACAGGAGTGAGTAAACATGATGAATAATAACAATGAATTGGGTGAACTATCCCTTTAAACCCTCGAAAAATTGACCCCATTCACTTCCAATCTAAGTGCCTCACTGTAACTTAGATTTTTTTGTATAAATAACATCATGCCACAAATGCTCTTTTTACCTTAACTTGTACTGGAACCACAATATTCCTTTAAGACAAATCACTACACAGACCCACAATTTCTGTCCGACTACATACACACATAAGTTTGCACATTATCAGCCAACCAAACAACACCTGAAAGTAATCATCACGGCAGGTACCTAGACTAATAACAGTGTCCTTCTTTCAGAATATTAGCACAAAAACACTCATTGAGTGAGAGGGTAAACCACACTAACACCTACTTCCACACAGGTGTGCATGGATACTCATGTAAACCCATGTAACATGGGCTATATCTCAGTAATTATCAGCAAGTATAAGGTTCCAATTAAACACATTTTTTGTCGTGGTTTTGTATATATTTCAAACACCTACATCAAAACCCTGGGATTGTTCACACAAAAATGAAAATTCTCTCATCATTTACTCACTATTTTTGATTAATTTTCAACTATCCCTTTAAATCAGAATATGTTTTGTGAATTATACACTAAAATTATTACACTAAAATTACAACTTCATATTTTTGTAAATTTTTTCATTGTGTTTTATATTATGCAATTTTATAGATATTTTGTTGGCCAAAATAATGTTCTCTATCAAAAACAGTGTATACATGTTCAATAGCTTTTCAAGACTTAAAGAAATGTGGTAATACAAAAAAATACTTTTAAAAATAAACCTACCATGAGAAATATTGACTGGAGTAAACAGTGTGAAAACTAGCCCTAGTCTATCCAGCTAGTTATGAGAATTTCTTATCTACAGTAAAGGACGTTCCTACTGTACTCCAGCTGTGAGGGGAATTCTGGGCTGCTGTTCTTACGTAAGCGGTCAAAGTCTGCAACACCTCATTATTCTCTTTGCTCCAAGCTAGAACCCCTCCTCAAGGATCCCTGAAGTGGGCCAAAGAATCCATCATGGAGGCCCAGAACTGAGACAAGCGCAGTGGCTGTCTCAGGAGACCAGGAGCCATTCCCCAGAGACTTGAGGAGATCCAGAACTCAGCATGGATAATGATGCCAGTGTGACATGCAATAGGTTACTCCATCATAAACTCTTTGAAACATCTCAACCTCATTAATTCAGAGAAGGCACTGAATATTTTGTCTTTCAAAAATAAATTTGGCAAACGACTAATACCATAGAACCATGAACTGGTAAAGTAGACGGTGTTTAAAAACTTGATCCAGATGAAATAGTAACCAAAGATACGCACATACTCTTATTCATTCATATACATTTTAAACTAAAATCTTGATGTTGATGTCCATCACATTAAGTCAACTACCCATTTGCACTGTTAATTTTACCTTTATATTGTGTTACATTTCTGTGGTATTTCTACAATATGGAGGGACTGTTTCATGGCTAACGGCAGATGGGAGTGTGTTTAGGAAACCTGTTCGAAAACACACTTCACTAGGGCTGGGCGATATGGCCAGAAACATAAATCACAATATTGTTTTCATGTCGTCGATATCGATATTTATCATAATATAAATTTCATAGCATTAATGGGGGAGGAAACGCATTCCACATAAGACCTCAAGAATGATAATCTTACATAAGGTGTGGGATGTTTTACTCCACTGAAAGACTTTTGTGTGACGCTCCACTCTCCAACTCAGTAGGTGGTGGTAATGCACCATAAAACCAGTAAATATCACAAGAAGAGGAAACACTTTATTGCCTGTCACAGCGCTATGCATCATGAAAAATCTTTAACTAAATAGTACATAAATAAACAGCAATGGTGTTGATTTTGGAGTAGCTGTTGTATTCAGTTGATAGCTGTATATTGCATTTTCATTGTCTTGTTCGGTACACGGCGATTTCACATTAGCCAGATAGCTAGCTAGCATCTACCGAGCATCATTCCAATTTCCATGACAGCTGCTAGCTTACTAATACTTCAGGCTGATATCATGACTGTGATCAAAGTCCCTTTCATGGGAATAAACAGTATCTGCTGTAATTCAGTTAGTTACTTGTATGTATAACCTGAACTGCTTACATTATTAGCAACATGTACCTGATCTAATTGTCTAGAGAACATTACTCAAAATTACTCAAAAGTTTATCAACGATATCATAAAAGTGATAATGAATGTGTTCAATATTCATGAAAAGCAGAAATCTACATGCACAAACCATTTCACCTATCTGTGAGCCAAAAATGCATGAATTTCCTGTTCCTCTCTAATCTTTGGATGACACACAAATGGCTGCAGCTACTACTTCCCTTGCAGCAAAAGCATGTAAAGTCAGGGGAGAAACTGCAAGGCTAAGTGGTTTGGGAAATGGACTGCTGATAGTCTCAAGCTAACTTAGTGGCCTTAAGCAAAGTACTCCAACCAAACTGCATCAATATATGTTCAACCACTCAAGTACAGAGTCCACAGAGTAAACATCGCATTTAAAATACATCTAACATTACGTATAGAGTACGTCAAGTTAAAACTTGGTCATTTCAGCACAGTAATTTTGGTTATTTTCACTCAAGTTAATATCTGTATATTACAAATGGGAGCTGGTCTCTACAGTAGATTAAATCATGCATTTAACTTCACTAACTAACAATGAATACAGTATGGTATTACTCCTATAATATAGGAGATTTATTCATTATTTACAGAGCTACTAATTAGCAGCCATTGAATCTTATCTAAAATTCCATCCTCACGTTAAGACAATTCCTACAGCAGTGCTTACGGTCAGGATTACTGACTGTCCCGGAAATGGAAAAGATTAAGTAATCAGGAAAAACGGTTATATATTGATTAAATCAATACACTGAAGCCAAGAACCTACAGTGTCATTTATTTGGTATTCATAGCAAAGTACATAGGTTACAAAGCCAATCACATAGCAATAATGAACTTTTCATGTTTTGAAAGCAGAGACAGGAAAATCCAGTGTCACCTCAATTTTACAGCATTAAAGAAAAGAACAAGCCAAATAAGCATCATATAATTAACATGCTTTGTCAAACAAAAGTCTTTCTGCAATAAAAAGACAAAGGAATTGTAATACACTGTAATACTTACAGTGGTTTATCGTAATTCAAAAAGAAAAAAAAAACACAATGAAAATTACTGCACTGTATGTTTCATGGGATCCCTGGTGATTCCTACCTCTGTAACTCTGTTCCAGTACAGAGGTAATAACATGGTTCAGCAAAGCAATCCTTAAAGCAAGGCTTTGGAAAATAAATACTCTCTTTTTCTTTTTTCTTCCTGTTTCTCTATATATCTCTCTCTGTTTCTGCACTGCTGTACTGGCAGGCTACAGAAGTGATATGTAAGAGCACTCGAAAAAACAAAATTGACTGAGATTTTTTATTCAATGCCGGCCGCCAGCATGGGCACTTTCTGAGCCGGAACACTATAAAGACGGAGATAATAAATGAAGGTGTAGAGCGCTGTCTGTTCTTAGATATGCAAATAAAACGGTGCAAGAGGGACCTGGAGGGGCATCAAGCTTCTACCTTTTAGTTCAAATCCGCATGTATCCAGCCTTAAGTGTAGCTGGGTTTTTCTTCTTTTTTTTTTACAGATCCTGAACCGCATGACATAAATGTATCTTATATATATATATATATATATATATATATATATATATATATATATATATATATATATAAGAATATTCTGTTCAAGACCTAGTTATGGATTTAGTGCTCTGCAGACAGTATAGAGAACTGTATCTGCACTTTTATGCCTGATTTTGTTTTAACCCAAATAAATTGACTACAAGAAAAACGAACTCTAATATATGATCTCCATTACTTAAAGGGATAGTTCACCCAACAATTTTAATTCTCCCATAATTTTCTCACCCTCCTGCCATCGCAGATGTATGGCATTCTTTCTTCAGCAGAACACAAATGAATATTTTTATAAGAAGCTCTGTAGGTCCTCACAATGCAAGTGAATGGGTGCCAACATTTTGAAGAACCAAACTCCACATAAAGGGAGCATAAAGTAATCCAGATGACTCCAGCGGTTAAATCCATGTGTTCAAACATGATATGACAGGTGTGAGTGAGAAACAGATCAATATTTAAGTCATTTTTTATTATTTAAATTCTACTTCTTGCCCAGTAGAGGGAAATATGCATGAAGAATGTGAATCACCAAAAACAGAAGAAGAAGAATGAGAAAGCGAAAGTAAAGTGGAGACCAACCGAGTAAAAAAGGACTTGTCTATATTATATATTGATCTATTTCTCACCCACACCCATCATATTGATTCAGAAGAAATGGATTTAACAACCATAGTCATCTGGAGTACTTTTATGTTGCCCTTCTGTGGATTTTGGAGCTTCAGAGTTTTGAATGGACCTAAAGAGCTGAGAAATTCTTCTAAAAATCTTAATTTGAGTTCAGCAGATGAAAGAAAATCAATCTGGGATGGCATGAGAGTGAGTAATTATGAGTGTTTTCATTTTTGGGTGAACTATCCCTTTAAGTGTCTTGAGTTGTTGGATGATTTTTCAGAATTTCTCTGATTATACTGACCATTTTATTTTATTTATTTATTGTGCAAAAATTGCAATAATAATAATAAAAAAATTCACATCAACTTTTCAGAGCTCATATATCCATAACTGGGAAATCAAGAGAAGAAAGAACAGATTTGACTCTCAACACATGATCATTGACTCGACTGGAGTATGTGATGGACACAAATCACTAGAGAGCGTGACTGACATGCTTCCAGCCTTTGGAGTGCAGCCCAGATGCTCACCACATCAATGAGAATCAAACAATTAACAACTGTTCAAGAACACAGAGATAATGATCTTAGATGAAATTCTCCTTCAAAATCAGTCTATTTTCCTACCACTCAGTCTGTCATAGGAGATTTATTCATTCAGAGCTACTAATTAGCAGCCATTGAATCTTACCTAAAATTCCATCCTCACGTTAAGACAATTCGTACAGCAGTGCTTACTGTCAGGATTACTGACTGTCCCGGAAATGGAAAAGATTAAGTAATCAGGAAAAACAGTTAATTAAAATGTTAAATGATTTGGGCTATTTAACTATGGACTCAGGGTATAACAAATGAAAACAAGGCCATGAACCAGCTTGAAAAACCAGAAGCATTTGCACTTGGCTGAGATGTCTCTGGTATCCAGTATGCATCCTAAATCACCTCCGGAGTTGCTTTGAGGGATGCATCTTGGAGGGTGTTTACGCTTTATCTTTTCTTGATGGGATAGACCAAGTGTAAAAATACCCCCTAAATGTCCTGAATAAACACATGTAAGAAAGCTACATACATAATATGGTTTCAAAGGAGTAAAGAGTAAATCGTTTAATTAGAAACTTGCTGTTATGCACATAACTTCATTCACTCCCTCGCTCCATCCCTCTTTCTTTCCCTCTCTCTCTGTCTCCTTCTCTTTCAGATGATAACACAATGGCATGACCCAAATAGACAGCAGCTTTCCTCTGATTGGTTGAGATCACTCAAAGATGTTCCTTCACATCATCATCTTTAATAATTAATTCCTTTACACACTGACTCTCTATCAGTCCTGCCTGATGAAAGTAAAAAAGAACTACCAATGTTGAAAAATACAGTTCTAGTTACCAGTCCATTTCAATACATTTGGGCTACAACATAACAACATCAGCATACAGACAGCCTCTAAAATATAAACTCTTTGAAGTACGTACAACTTAAGGGACTTACAAATGTTGTTCACCTGTGTTTCGGATTAAAGGATATTGAATTCATGGAATACAAAAGCTCTATTCAGGCTGGATATTTAAGTACAATTATTTCCAAAAAAGGTCAAAATAAATGAGAATCATTGTATAATATAATATACCACATCCTAATTTTAAATGCTGGTCTCTATACAAAAGAAAAAAATGCATAGGTGCTGGAACTACTCTTTATGTATGATTTCCTATAAAAACTAATGAAATCACATTCATATGTCATACATAAACTAACTTTTCACACATGTTTATGTATTCACCCATTAAAGATTACAAACCCCCTGCATAAAAACAAGATTGAAAATGTATGCTAGGCAAATCAGATTTTTGTCAAATCAGAGCTTTTCAGGCTGTCTGCACTATCAATTGCAAGTGATCAAATCAAATGTTCACGTTCAGAAATAACTAACCTATCTGCATTGCTTTGGTAATGATGTAGGCGTACCCACGTGACGATGCTTTCAAAACAGATGCAGGAAAAATGATGAGGTGCATCATCTAGCTCTCCAAATAAGCACCCTGTCCAGTCGCTGAGCAGAACTCCACCGTCGCACAAGAAAACCTCAACGATGGAGGAGACTGGTAAATATTGTGATGTTATGTGTGACATCATCATTGTGTGTCACGTTAAGAGTGACGCAAAAGAATATTTGAAATCCGATTTGAGCAGCCAGAGCGTCCGGACTGAGACGCATCTGAAAAAATCTGATTTCATTCGCAAACGCGATAAATCATTTCTAAAAACCTTTGGCAGATTAATCGGTTATCAGAATTTTTACCACCATATTAGTTAGTTATGGGTATTGGCAGAATCCACTATCCACAGATGTGCGATGAAGGCAGGCACACTTTCGGCATGATGAAGAGATAATTCAGGTGTCTGGATTACAGTAGTGCAAGTGATGTTGTACAGTCCCGTCAGAGTGTCTCAGATAATGGTGGTCTGCGGTATCCTCTGCTGTATAGTGCTTAGAATCTGACTGCAAGATTGGAATTGCATGTGCAATTTGCATTTAGCAGCGATTTTGTAGGCGGATTTGGCAACCCTGAACTGCATAATTCCTTTAGTGAACTGGGCGCTAAACAAGCGCAATTCATTACTATTGAATTCCCCACAATGTGTTCTGCTGTGATTCCCAACCAATCACTCCTTGGTCTGTATTTCTGTACACATATCTATCATCAACCACTATCTCTAGGTAGAATAAATGAATCTTTATGTGCTAGCATGTGTTTTAGTACTACAGAGCAGAAACAGCACGTTCCCACATGCTAGCACTGATGCTATCAGATATCAGTCGCTCTCTAGCTGGGCTCAGGGTGAGAAACCCACCTTAAGCCCTTATCCTGACAGACCCTCATGCTGGGGCAGAGGGGGAGATGCAGCATGGGAGGAAAGGAGAGATTGAGTTATTGCTAGAGGAGAAGATGACAGGGGGTGAGTGTCTGACAGATATGTGAATGAATACAGGAAGCAGTCACCTCATTTCCAAACAGAATATACACACATTTATCCATTCAAGTAGATATAATTATCAGTCTGTATAGAGAAAAGGAATGGATAAGAGGAATGATTAAATAAGAGTACAAATACACCCAGCATTTCAAAAATGGATGGAGGCAGCTAAAGTGAAAATATGGGTAATAGATGAGAGCAGTGTATTTATATGGTTTTGAGGGGTGACAATGCCATTTGCACTATTGCTTCCTTTCTGTATAAAACAGCCACACAAACACACACATAGAGGATGTGTAATGTAGATGCATCCCACGAGGACCCAAGGGCAAGCTTTGCAATGCAGCTGAGGTGATAAAGAGTGATACGGATGATAGCTGTGTGTGTGAGTGTGTGTGTGTGTGTGTGTGTGTGTGTGTGTGTGTGTGTGTGTGTGTGTGTGTGCGTGCGTGTTTGTGTGTGTATACATGCCTACATTTAGCAGTGTGGATTTCAGGATTTCATTGATATAACATGCAATGCCGCATGTCAGTTGAGCTTAACCATCCTAAGCACAAGGCAATACAAGAGCTCAGAGATCAATACAACACAAACAGACCGAAGAGAAGAGCTTTGATTAGGAGGATTCACTTGCAGCCCTGATTCACTCCACACTTCACACACACACACACACACACACACACACACACTCTCTCACACTCTCACACACACAGAAAATAATGAGGGCAATTTAACAGGACACATGCACACTGAGCTACGGGGATCTTCTCTAGCACATGTGGTGTGCAGGCTCATATTACTGCAAACGATCTCTCCAATTTTACATTATGCAACAACATAAACATTTATGGTGCATATGGTATCCTTATTACCAGTCTAGACTATGGCTTTGACTAACCTCTCTCTCTCTCTCTCTCTCTCTCTCTCTCTCTCTCTCTCTCTCTCTCTCTCTCTCTCTCTCTCTCTCTCTCTCTCTCTCTCTCTCTCTCTCTCTCTCTCTCTCACACACACACACACACACACACAAACACACTATATAGGGCCAAGGTACAGATAGCCCACGGCAGTGTGTCATGTATTATAAATGCAGAATCTCCAAATGCCTTCTTTTCTCTCTCTCTCCATTCTTCTTTCTCATTTCTCCTCTTTCTAGGACACAGGAATAAGTAAACACTGCCTCATGACGCAACTGCCCTTTGCTCCCATTCACCTTTATGCCCCTTATTACCTTTTCTCTTCTAGAACAGAGAAAAACAGGAGACAATTTGAATGAGACACATCCTGTATTCATGAAATCATAACATGAAATCAAGTTATTTTTCCTAAATTTTTAGAAAATTATAATTTATGAAGCGCGTTCTATTTATAATTTTCTTTGTATGTGAAATGAACACTAGAGCTGCTACAACAACTACTTGTATTCACTTTCACACAAAACAGGAGTAAAAGGACATGGAAGGCAATACATTTTAAGGTTAGCATTACATAAACTTAGCAGCTTGTTTGAGTGCAATCAAATTACGTGGCAGCTCAGCTGATAGAGTATTGCACTTGTGGTGCAAAGGATGAGGGGTAACAGTCATGAAGAGGCAATCGAGTCAAAAAATGCGCCGAAAGTGTCATAGAAGTACCACAAAATGACATGGTTGATTTAGCAATTGTGTTTGTCATGTCACATTTGCAATCGGTTATGTTTGGTTTAAGGTTTAGGGTAGAGAGGATGGTTTTGTTGATTTAAAACTCAATAGAGAATTAACATTAAATATCTCCACTGTTTGGGAGAAAATTTTAATCGCTTTTAGTGGCACACAGTGGACATTTCACTTCGGAGCTGCCGCAATGTGTGAGTGGAACCACATAATATGACTTTGCAAAAATGTCTCAGAGAAAGAGAGATAATACCTTTTAGTTTGAAAAAATACATTTCTCTACGTTTTGGCCTTCCGTCCACACTGAGATGGTGTTTTTGTCAGGAAAACTGAGCTTTTTGAAAACGTGCCATCTTCATGTTGTAGTGTAGACTGTAAAAACTGATATATCATTAAACAATGACATATTTGGTGTCATGTGACGCTGTCATGTGATCCATTCAACCAAAACAATCAAGATGGTGGCCAGTGTTATAGCGGCGCTGTGATATTCACTTTGATAGCGTTTTCAAAGATAAGTGTTACTTTGTACAACATTCACATAGCATTCCTTCAAAAGTCGACGGGAAGTTTACTTGGAATTTTGTTTCAGACCGTATATGCAACAGCGATTTTCACATGTGCAATAAGGGGATTTAAGCATTTTCATGCGCTTCAGTTTGGACGAGCAACTTTTTGAAAATTTTTGAAAATGGCAGTGTGGACCAGATTAATGTAGACAGAGAGAGAGAGAGAGAGAGAGAGAGAGAGAGAGAGAGAGAGAGAGACTGACAGAGAGAGAGAGAGAGATATTGAAATTAAAAAGGAAAATTGTGAAATTGTCTTACTTTCTAACATTAACAAATTAGCTCCAATTTTATTGGTGCCGCTAACTGCAAAATTAATATTGTAAAAAGTTTTCCCAAAGACACCAACCTCTGCCTTCTGTTCCATCCCCTGTTGTTCCAAAAAACAGGTAGTCTCTCCACAAACTCACACAATGTTGCTATGTCGGGATGCTTAAACAAACAAAAGTGACACAGCTCCTTAAATAAGAGGCAGGTTTGAATTGTAAATCTGCTTAAGCCTAGATATAATTCATCTTCACATCTTTTGCTGGTAATGGAGAGGAGTTTCTATCACTTACATGCAGAGAGCACAGCGCATAAGCAAAGAAAGCAGGTGCTATTTATAGATGTTTATCTCTCTCTCTTTCACTCTCATTCAAAACACATAGACAAGCCCACATCAACACCCACTACTTTTTGCAGCACTGTCACAGGTCTGATTCTCACGCACCTACGCAGGCACATGTGCGCAAACATGTGCAGACACAGGCGTGGGCAACTCCTCACAAAGCACTTGTCTCAGAAGGCACTCTGCTCTCCCATCTCATGGAGGAGACGGTGTTCATAAAAGCTTTCGTCCAATAAGAGAAGTGATTCTTAAAATAGACTCCACTCACAACGAAACAGAGAGAGTAGCCAAGGGGGAACAAATATAGAGAAGACATACGCATACACACTCAAAAGCCTGACTGAACTCTGTCTCAAATAACATCCATCATTCCCTGAATAAGTGCTAATAAACTCACTTTTAAAGCAGAAATGTTCCAGAGATTATGCAGCAGTCAACTGTCTGCAGTGAACAGCTATATTGGGCAGATGGTAGTTTGGTTCACAACAAGAGAATTTCCTTGATTTTGACAATGTACAGTGACATTGATCTGTGTAACTCATGCTGAAGTTTGATTAATGGAACAGACTCTATCTGGCTCTCCCTTTTTTCTTTTTTTTATTATTAAAAACTGAGACTGTTTATCACACAGCCTACGCCCTATACCTCCTGTAAAATTATCAAGCTAAAATCACACGAGAGACAAAACATGTGTGTTTGTGTGTATTGAGTGCATGACTTTGATGGGCTAGTCATCAAAAACATTGTTACCATAAATAATGTATGATAATCTAACCATTAAAAATGACTTTTGTTGCTTCAGTCATAGTAAATCATTTTTCTCACTTGAATAAAATCAGTCAGTTTAGATGTAACCACTGAACACATTTTATATGATTCCTGACTTATTTAGAACTGGTTCCATTTTTTAAATATCGGAAATTAAACGGTTCTTGAACATGTATTCTTCCTCCGATGCAGAGGGGACACTAGGCTAAAATACTTTGAAAATGTTTCCTGCACTACCATTCAATGGGACCATGACACCATTGTTGACACTGCAGCGCAAAACATGCAGCACGACCAGTGTAGTCTGACTGCCAATTATGTGAAACATAAGTTGCTCTTCAACCATAAGGTTGTTAAGGTTCTTGTTACATATATGTGCCTTTCCGTACCAATCCAGGGTGGTTGGAGTTTCCTTTTCCAATTGTGGTGCTGTGAAACCAGGATTTGAATGGACTGACTGAGCAAGCGAACAATTGTAAGTTACTGTACCAAGTACTACAGGCATTCCACCGGCATGGTTGAGTATGGATAGCTAACCGGACTGAGAAATGAGAGCCCAGAACCGTTTGTAATCGTACCATACTGAACTGTGCTCAAGTGGAAATGCTCTTGAAACCATTACTCACCATGCAAAGAACCATTTAGCCCGATGGTGGGAAAGTGATTATAGCGTGACTAATCTAGTCTGACTACCGAATAAATGACTTTTATGAGGCGGTCCTTGTAAATGGTAAATTGTCTGCAGATATATAGAGCTTTTTTAACCTTAGCGGTTTCCAAAGCGCTTTACACTGTGACTCATTCACCCATTCACACACACACAATCCCACACCAATGACAGCAGAGCTGCCGTGCAATCCGCTAGCCTGCCATTGGGAGCAACTTGGGGTTCAGTGTCTTGCCCAAGGACACTTCGGCATGTGGAGTCATGTGGGCCAGGAATCTAACCGCCAACCCTGTGATTAGTGACCAACCGCTCTACCACCTGAGCCACAGTACAGTGCTCCCTCTTGAATGAATGACTCTTGTCAGTCGGTTATTTTTTAGTGAATGAAAAACTTACTGAACAGCACGTTGTTCAATTGATCATATCTGAGTACTTAAGGCTTGTGAGACTTAAATCTCAGTAATTACTGGATGGTTTGTCAAAATGCCAAAGTGAAGTTTAAGATAAACATTGTGAGTTGATGTTATTAGGGGCATTTCGTTAAAATTAGTTAATGCATTACGAATAATGAACAAACAATTAACAATATAGTTTTTACAGCAATAATATTTGTTAATGTTAGTTACTAAAATAAAATGTTTCATTGTTAGTTCATATTAGTTCATAGTGAATCAACTAATGTTAACAAATACAACTTTTGGATTTGAAAAATTATACAATATATTGAAATTAACATTAACTAAGAAAAATAAATGCTGTAAAAGTATTGATCAGTGTTTGTTCTTGTTAACCTTACTGTAAAGTGTTACCGAATGAATTAATTAATTAAAACATCTTTTGCAAGAATCTGTTCTGGTAAAATCTGAAATCATCTCATAATTGCTTTCCCTATCCAAGAAAAAAGTGTTTTTTTCATCAGAAAATTTTTTCATCAGAACCTCCATTTATTTCCTCAAAATCATGCAATTAACAACAAATATTATTACATACATGTAAATATGCCCTCAGGAATGGGTTTTTAGTCTTCTATGTACACCTACATGTGTATGTAAGTGTGTACCGGTTATATAGGAGGTGGTGTGCCATACATTTTCAGCCCTAAGTGCAGTGAAGCAAAGCCAAGCTGGTGCCACCAGTGCCACCTGACAATACTTTGCATCCACATACATAGACACCTATATGCAGCACAGCAGATGGGCAGGCAGCCAAGTGGAGAGAATCTGTGTGAGGACCTCATGGCCAGACACATGCTGTCAACAATAAGAAAGTTAAAAAAAATGAAAGGAACTGTATAAAAGAGAAGGGAGAGACTGGGAGAGATATGTCCGGGGAAACACACCCGGAATGCAGAAAAAAATGTGTTGCCCATTTTTTTTCAACCTCATCCCTTGTGTTTCTCATTTCCTTCAGCCCGTCATTCTTTAATAAGACGTGTTTTAAGCAGAGGTCTTTGCCTGAATTCAGTATGTTAGAACATTCTAGAACCTGTGTGCGGGTGACTCCACCTTGCTATTTCCTGTCACAATGCACCTCCCTCAGTCCACCACACCTGCCCAAAAACATTCAGGGATGTATTGCCTACAATGTGGGAGCCAGCCAACAGTTCCCACAAGAAAACTTCCTAAACACACAAAATAATGTTTTAATGAAAATCTAATGATACAAAAAAAATTGTGTGAGGGTTAGGATTAGGGGTTGGAAAGTATAATTAGCTCAAAATAAAAACAACAGAAGACAAAGAAATGTCCCCACCATAATAGAAAAGAAAACGTGTGTCAGCTCTTCACTGGACCCCTTACATAATACTGCCACATTACTAATAACTGCGAGTGCTGCGAGCATAGATGAAGTCTGAACATCAGTCTAGTGATATAAACAGCCCTTTGTCTTACTACAGTCCAGGAGAGAGGGGTACAAAAAGAAAGAAAGAGGAAGAGAGAGGAAAGATGGAAGGAAACTATAAAACTGTGTGACACAACATGCTTAAGGGATGTAGACAGAGTGATGTTAGGGATTGAGATGTATGTGTGTGTGTGTGTGTGTGTGTGTGTGTGTGTGTGTGTGTGTGTGTGTAAGGGCTCCATCTTCTCATCCATCAGCAGAATAATCAATAATAACGTTATTGTGCTCAAGCCTGTGAGAAGAGAGTGGAGGCTAAATGGAATAAATGACATATGGCCTATTATAGCAACACAGTCTTCCTCATAAACACTTCTGTATGGAGACTGGTATGGAGACCCCATCCTAGTCTTATTTCCTCTCGGATGTCAATAAGACATTCAGCAGATGTCTTTGAGATATTTCTGATTTAGAAAGTTTGTTAATCATGAAGCATGAGATTGGGCCTATGAAAGCATCAGCCCTGGTTTAAAAGCCACATAACAAAAACATGTGATTCTTCGTGAGAAACATTCAAAAGATTCAAACTCTTTTTTTGTCACTGTACACATACAATGTTTGTAGTTTTAATTTTATTTGTCATTATTTTAACAAGTCAAAACTGAAAATGTGGACATCTATAAATGATTCATTATCTGAAACATCCTTTCTAAATGAAAGTCTTCATACAGGGAAGAAAACCTTGTCTCCTTTAGTGTTTTGCTCTTCTAAGCCAGTCTACTGTATCTACGCCAGTATAAGATCACCCTTGTCATCAATAAATAGTTATGGATGGTATTGAATCGATCACCACTCATTGATAGATATATCCACGAGTGGTTACAGGTCAACAGTTATGTGACGAATCATAAAAGATATGTGGTCATTCACAAGTAATAATATGAATAATAATTGAATAAATACAAGTAAAGATGCTGTAGGTCAGTAACAATATTTAATAACTTTCATTAATACCCATCATTTACAAATATTAGTACAAAATTATTATACGTAGTGGTTGTTTATCATCGTTTTTAGTATCGTTTTAGGGTTAACATTTAAAGAGTTATGTCGTCACGGCAATGTAGTTGTAATATTGGATATATTGTTTGTCTTGTGGCTATACTTTTGAAACAGTGAGTATTTTAGCCTTTACGGATTGGCCCCCATTTACTTCCATTGTAAATGTCTAACTGTAACCCAGAATTATTTATTATTATTATTATTATTATTATTATTATGACTCAAGAGACAAGATCATAATAAATTATTTATCTAATATGTATAGAGATCTTCTCTGCAAGAATACTAAAAGCTAAATGTATTTAATACACATGTAAAAATGTGGGCTTGTGCAAATGGAGAATTATGGGAAATGTTCGAGTTTATTTAATCAATTCAACATCTTCCTTTATGGAGTGGACAGGACTCTGCTGCAACAAATTGATGAGGACTTTTCATGATGTCCACACTTTGCTCTAGAGCAGGGCCACCCAGAAGGTCTCACATTTCCATGACCCCCTAATGGAGATAGATGACTTCAATCCTCTAAAGTTAGGGCTGGCGGGAAGGACAGAGCTTGGGAGAGAGGGAGAGAGAGAGAGAGAGAGAGAGAGAGAGAGAGATGTTGCCGTGTTCCCTCAAAGATTTTGCTATTCTCTATCTCTTTCCATTCCCTCATTCTCTCTCAAGGGAAATGGCAACAATGTGCCCCATTTTGTCACACTGAAAAGAAAACCTATTTGGCTGTAAATTAAAGCTCTGCTGTGTTTGAAGGCTTTGAAGTGGGGAGCTTAGAGATGATCTGGGACACACAGAGAGAGGAAGAGAGAGAGAGATTGGTAGGAGACATCCACAATTTGAAGTTTAAAACATTTGGGGTAAAGCAGCTCTGAATAATCCCCTAATGATCAGTTTCTTTTAGCAAATGTATCATACACAAGCAAGACTCCTCCCCAATGGTGGATCCACTGGGATATTAGAATAGACTGATTTACACTGAAATTTTAACTAGTTCTTTTGAAACATTCTATGTAACTGAGCTGTTGGTACAGCGTCGACACTAATCAACAATCTACATCAACCTTACATTCTGAAAAAATAGAGACATTTATCTTATAGACCGTGTCTAATCTGGAGCTAACAACAGCTTAAGGTTGTGTACCTCACTCACTGCTAATATTGAGGCTGCACATCACCTCTATTGGTCTATTGTTAGTGAATGTTCACTAACAATAGACCAATCAACTGTAAGCTCTAGACTTAAGTAACAGTTACATTTTTTGTTTTCTACTTTACACTGTAAATACAGTAGTATTATGGGTTTAACAAGAAGGGCCAATCTAAGAGAGTTTTGAGCCAGTTGATGGAACTGTTTTCTGACCAATTGTGCCAGTTCCTGGTTGTCACAATGTCTTACGTTCAATGATAACGTACGTGTGTTTTTATGCTTTGCAAACTTAAATATTTGGTTCAGTGTGATGTATTGATTGCTGTTGTGGGGCCAGTGAAAATGTTGTCAGGGCATGTAAAGATATTAAATACTGGCCCAAAGAATCAATCATTATTGTTGAACCCTGGGTATAAAAACTGACTTTGTACATCAGAATACCAATACTATTTTATACATTGTTACAACTGCGTACACATATGGTTAGAAATAAACTATATCAATTTAAAATACTAGGCCAGAGACAACAAACATCACAAGCTGGCTTTGGTGTTTAAACTTCAAGTAAAATAAATAACAAATACAATTCTTAGCAATCAATTCATGATATTTGTGAATAAAATCAAGTTATTTCAGACAGATGGAAAAAATAATGTGGATTGAGTAGCTGTGGCATCCATCCACTGAAAACCAAAGATTTCACCCAAAAATTTAAATTCTCTCATCATTTACACACCCTCATGTCATCCCATATGTGTATGACTTCTTTCTTCTGCAGAACGCAAAATCTGATTTTCTAAATTATATCTAAGCTCTGCAGGTCCTCACAATGCAAGTGAATGGTGGTCAGAACTTCAAATCAGCATAAAAGTAATCCATAAGACTCCAGTGGTTAAATCCATGTCTTCTTAAGTGATATGATAGGTGTGGGTGAGAAATAGATCAATATTTCAGTATTTACTACACATCCCCACTTTCACTTCCACTTCCACATTCTTCATGCATATTGCCACCTATTAGAGATTTATAGTGAAAAATAACTTGAATATTTATCTGTTTCTCACCCACACCTATAACATTGCATCAGAAGATATAGATTTAACCACTGGAGTTACTTTTAAGATGGCTTTATATGCTTTTTGGAGATTTCAAAGTTCTGGAAACCATTAACTTGCATTATTTGGACCAACAGTGCTGAGATTTTCTTTTAAAATCTTCATTTGTGTTCTGCAGATGAAAGAAATTCATACACATCTGGGATGGCACGAGGGTGAGTAAATGATGAGATTATTTTTATTTTGGGGTGAGCCATCCCTTTAAGGCCCATCATAATGCAACATGGCACAAAGCATCTGGTGCTTGCAGAGTATACATCTCAGAAACTGTTTGCAACAAACCCCTTGCAATTATAATTAAGTATTTTCTTATTGTAAAGGGTTTTGTTGCTACCACCCCCAGTTGATTAAAATAGGAAGGATCTAGTTTTTTCACTAAGCAGCGCTTGCCTGGTGTGGATATGGTTATAGAAGTAAAATTTGAGGGATGGTTAGAACAGTGAGGTAAGCACATCTGTTTTTGTGTGTGCCTCTGTGTACTTATGGCTGTTAAACTGCAATGTGCCATATTGAGATGGGAGACAGTGAGGATAGACAGGAGTTGACAAGTAAGTAAAGGTCAGAGGCGCTATTCCTTCATCTCTAAATATCCTGTAACATCTTATCTTCACAAACAGAATGTTTCTCCTCTGAGCTGCTGCCATTTCTGTACACCCTTCCTTTATATTTGCTTGCACTGTCAATTTCTACAAAATAAAAAAAAAACCTAATCTGATAACAGGAGGCACGTTTGCAGTAAATAGTGGATTTTTGAAGGGAGTTTCATGACAAATAATACCTCATCAAAAGAAGTGGGTGATTTCATTAATTTTACTATCACGCTTGCCAATCTTCACATTTATTTAACTTGTATGCAGAAGTCTCTGGCCTGACCTTGAAAATTCAAATATCTTTGCCCTGATTTATCAGTAGCAGCAAATCGTCTTTGCCGTTTAGGAAGGTAATGGTGTTTGTATTGGTCCACAGTGGTGGCATTCATCTTAACCCACTTTTAGGCAATAATCTACATAAACTCTACCATCTCCTGGGAGTGTGACGGCATAAGACAAATTACAGCTTCGGGCCAAATGTGATTGTGCAGACCTTTTGTATGTGTGTGTGTGTGCAGATATTGTCCTTTGACAGCAATTTACAACTCTACAGAGCGCCCCACCGCCATGTAATCCAGTAGCGTTCAGCACAATGGGAGCTGGCTGCAAATATCAGCCTTGAAATTTGAAAGCCAGTGGTTGAGATAGGACTGCCTATGCACATACACTCTCTGCCTCACACTTCCCGTTGCAGGAGGTGTTATAATGACACTTTGATTTGCTTTTAAGTGAAGTCCTCCCTGGCATGTCTCCTGTGGGGCTTTAACACCTCATCCCCTATTAGCATAATCCACAACATCGGACCAGAGCTGAAAACATGCATTGTCACATGATCAGAGAGAAAACACTGGAGAGAGAGCATGTGTTAAATTACTTTACAGCCAGTATTCCCATGCTAAGAACACATCACACCACTCCACAGGAAAGGGAATTAAGTAAATCAATTTCCTTGACAAACAGAGTGTTAGAATAAAATCCAATTTTAGCTGGTAAACTGTGCATGCATCATTTGTGTTTTGAAGCTATATTGCAGAAAATATAGATTTATAAATATATAAATGCATGGACACTGAGAGACAATAGATGCAAGGATAAGGAAACTCTCTAGTACATAGCTAGATATTCAGGACCTTGGACAGCAGCACATTGACTAAGCAGCACATAAGACTAATAGAGTGAATAGTTTTAGTCTATATTGCAAGTCAGAGCTGTGTTGATATTCGTTAAACATTCTTGTTAAGGGTTTGTTCAAAACCCTATGAATTAACTTTCTGCATTTATTTCAGCCCAAACTTCCTAAATTACAGACTTCATTCAAACTAGGTTTTGCAGATTATTTCAGCCTTAGATTAGCGTTCTATTTTCATGTTTTGTAAATGTTGTACTTTTTAAGAAATTAATGAATTAAGTGTTACAATCTCCCATTGACATTGATATTGATACTATGTTGAGCATTGAAAAAGTGACATCAAAATATTTCCATACTAAATTGTGATTGGTCTTGACTTTCTTGCATATTTTTAACCATTTGTAGTAGCAATGCACCAATGTATAGGCTAAACATCTGATTGTTTAAAAACAGCCATTGATCAGGGCCAATTATTTCTTGTTAATCAAAAATGGGCAGGAAAATTAGTCAGACAATTAGCCTACAACTCGTGCTGTGTGTGAAAGCAAATGTCTCATTTCATGAGGTGGAACTACTAGTAAAACTTTTAAAACAACTAATTTGATTGCTTATCTTAAAACTTGGCTTCAGCTGAAAAGGGACAAGCTTCATCATTCATCATTTAATTCAGTTCATGAGTTAAGAACATTAAAAAAATAAAGAAACCTTACCAATTAAAGTGAGCCTAATGGGATGCTTTTCAGAATTAAGTTCATGTGAATTTGAATACTAATTAATAATGAGTTAATAATGTGCTTTTTGTTCCAGTGTTTTGTTTGCAGCTGACACCAGTTACTCTAAAACATGTAAAACATGTAGGATATAGACATAGAGGGCCCTATTTTAAGAGTGCTAGTGGTAAACGCAATGTGATAATTAATCCGTGCAAAGTCAGTGGGTCTGAAAACAGATGTGATTCTGAAACATCTAGGAACAATGACTTATTTCTTATAAAATTATCAAATTGCGCTTTGCAACACTTCATTAACATACAATACACCCACATTTTGTATGCATACACCCACAGATCAAAAATAGAGCTCCAGAGGATAAAGTTATAATTTTATTATCTTTAGAAATTGTGTAATTAAAGACCAAAATATACATTGGTCAGACAGATGTGTTATGCAAATCTGAAAATCTCACAGCCCGAATTTTTTAACTGTGCATCTTTGAACATGCAGAATGTGCATGCAACTGGATTTATTTGCACTAATTAGTGGGTCCAAATAGTGGCAAGACTCATATTTGAGCCATTGCTGTCATGAAGAAGCACTAGAAGAAGATGTGAAGGTAAAAACAACAGCAATAGATGTGCACGTCCAGAGCGCGTGTGTGATGAAGTCTGGAGATACCTGCAATTGTATAACTTGAGTCTGAAGGACTATAAAGACTTTATGGGTCTAAACTCCAGAAGAGGAAAAAGTTAATTATCTCATAGCAGTCGTAGCGCGCATGCGCCAACCGCCCGTATATGCGTATGCAGTCATGTGGAGTATACTTTGACAGGTTAGCGTTCAACTGTACAAAGACGCTGAGCATTCATGATGAAATCGAAGTATACCTGAGGCTTAATTATCAGTGATTTGAAACAAGGTAGCATTAAAAAAAAGCAGAACCACCAAACGATCAGTATCGGCACACAAATTTTATATCAGTGCATCCCTAATTTGTAGCTCCCGTTACACTTCACAGTGACTGTGTTGACTGTTCTGTGCCACTGACTGAAAAAAAGATGAGTGTACAGTCAAGACAATGGAAAAGAAGCTCTGATGCAACATTTCATTTAAACAGAATCAAAGCCTAAAAACCTAAGCTTACATCAAATTTTAAAACTATTCTTGTGCTGTCTTGCAAGCAGAGGTATTTCCTTCGGGAGCTGCAAATCTGGTTTCATTTCTTCTATCCACATTTAAAGGGATAGTTCACCCACATATGAAAATTCTCTCATTATTTACTCACCCTCATGATATCCCAGGTGTGGGACTTTCAGACCATGACTTACTTTCTTCACCAAAACACATTTGAAGAAATATAGAAAAATATCTTCGCTCAGTAGGTCCTTAAAATGCAAGTGAATGTAGATTTCTCTTTTGAAGCTCCTAAAATCACAGACAGTCAGCATAAACGTCATCAATAAGACTCTAGCGTTTAAATTAATGTCTTCTAAAGTGACACAAATCACTTTTGGTGTGAAAACAATATCAATATTTAAGTACTTTTTAACTATAAACCATGGCTTCCATTAGGATTCATGAGAGGTTGTAGTTCAAGCGGTCTCTCTTGTGACATATTCCATTGCCATGATACAGACATAATCTCACATTCTCCACTCAGTTGAAACATGCTGAATAAGTACACAAACTCACCACTGTAAAGAAAAGTAAAGAAACAGATAAATACAGATCTAAACCAAAACCAACCAAGCTAATGTACAGCATTCCTCCAACTCACTTGTAAACAGCGCTGCTCTTCTGGCTGTGACTCACATGCAAATTTGTGTTTCAAATGCCAAGGCAATTACGTCACACGTGCATACCACTGCAGAACGGATGTATGAATTAAGAGTTTAAAAAAAAAGTACAAAAACATTTACCGTTTTTGCACCAAAAGTGATCACATCACTTTAGAAGGCATTAATTTAAAAGCTGGTGTCGTATCGATGACGTTTATGCTGTCTGATGCTCTTTTGGAGCTTCAAAAGAGAAATCTCCATCCAGAGACTTACTGAGCTAAGACATTTTAATATTTTTCTTGTGTTCTGGTGAAGAAAGTCATACACACCTGGGATGACATGAGAGTAAAGATGAGTGAGTAAATAATGAGAAAATAAAAATGTTGGGGTGAACTTTACCTTTAAGTGTGGATAGAAGCAATTAAAATAGATTTGCAGCTCCCGAGAGAATTACAAGTATAAATAACACAAGAATAGTGTTAAAATGTGATGTAAGATTAGGTTTTTAGGTTTTGATTCTGTTTAAATTAAATGTTGCATCAGAGCTGCTTTTCAATTGTCTTGACTATCCCTTTAACACCACAGCACATCCAAAAAAATCCTTCCAATCGACAAAAAATGTTGCCTACACTGCACAGCTTCAAAACTTTCCCTTGAAATAGTAGACTTACGACAGCAACACGCTGCGACTTAAGTGACTTAATAGGCAGAAATTATGAATGCATGCAAGGGGAAGTGTTTCTGTCTGTTCACGGTAGCGTTTCCATCCCTCATTGATGCCTGTTCTCCAAACACAGAGACCTCGCAGTCAGATCAATGATACAGCCGTGGAAAGAGGCATTCAGGTGGAACATATTGCATTCCAGGTGACATGGCTTGCTCCTACATGACCCATCATTATTCCCCTCTCTCCCTCCTCCCCCTCTGGCCTTCGTTTCTTCACAAATGTGACCTGATAGTAATCAATACAACGGTTCAACCCACATTTGTATGTGAGCATATCATGACATTCAATATTGCAACACAATAAGCTTGGGTGTCAGCCTCCTTATGTATAGACAGCATATGAATTTAGGTTTAAAAATTTTCATATTGAATTACAGCAAAAGAAATCAGAGAGATTTTAATCTTGTTTCAGCTGTTTCAGCAATAATCAGCTGTGATTTGGCATTCAAATGAATGTCGGTTAATGGTCATTCATGGGATTCCCAGAGCATGAGAGCAGAAAACCAACATTTGACAAAGCTCAAAATATTTTTTGAGTGTGGCACGGGACAAAGTTTTACCCAACCTATTTGGGTTTGTTTAGGTTAGAGCTTAAAGAAAGATATCTAAAACATATCTTTTTTTTTTTAAATCACAATATGCTTCAATATGAACTAGTGGGTGATATAACTACATGACTAGAATCAGGTACAATCTCTGTTCCAATTTTTGCCTTTCTATCCTATACCTACATAGGCTGCTGCCTTCTTAAGCCCCGTACACACATGCAGTGACTTCAAGCGACAAAGCGACCTAGTCTCATTCCTTTTTTAATGAGAGCTGGCAACTTATGGTGACATGAGCGACAGCAACCTCGGGCGTTGAGAGCAACACGACAAAATTGAGAAAAGTTTAACTTTATACAAATTAGGAGCAACTTCCGGGAGCGACAACCAATAGGAGGGAAGAGGTTGTCAGTGGAGGTCATCCGTCTCCTTAGAATGAATGGTGTCGAGTGCAAACTAGTTGTGATGCATTGTGCATTGCGATGTTTCTGTGAGCAATTTCACTATTCTTTAATTTGTTTGTTCAACATTAGTGGCGAATTCTCAGGACTAGCAAATGCTTCTCTACTGGCCTAACATGCCTAATAAAAAATGAAGTTTTCATCCTTTCACTCTCATTTACCTTTTTGCCTATTTATTTACAATCGCTTTCCACTCCTAATGCATCTACAAACGAATAGGCAAAAATTCAAAGTTTATCCAATCAGAATTTATTCCTCAATGCTTATAAGCAAGAAAGAGATCCTTATGGATTTAAAATACTGAGATCGTGCATGATCATGTGATTGGTTAATTTATTAAAATGGAAAGGAGGGCTGATTTTCACTTCAAGTAAATTGGCAAGTGCTTTTGCATTGTTATAGCAACATTGGGAGTTTTCAGAGAGTAAATAAGGCTGCTTGAGCAGGTCAAGTTTTAAAAAGTAATCGAGTACCCTGATGAAACAATTTATTGCATGCAACTTTTAAATGACAAATTTTATTAGCATTTTTCAGGTATTGTAGAAATCCTTGGTAGATTCATAAGAAAAATTATAATTTTTGAATGTCTGTTCGGGAGACGTATACAACTCTTATTTAATCATGTATTTCACAAAACAATTATGCTGCAGTTAAATTAGGCTGGAGTGAGAGAATTCAGCATCTTTTCAACTTATGGCTTTCGTGAATGGATGTGTTTTTAAAATGTCAAATGGTGATATTAGGTGGCTGCGACGTAATGTTTGTTGTCCACAGGGCAGTCTGAGAGAGTTTGATTTGTACATTGATAGATCGATCATCTTTTATTATTGATATGATGCAATGAGCACTGTTGCAGTTCATATAAAACACTCTCCCATGCAGAATGTGCATTTTTAGGGAGTAGAAAATGGATGTATTGTACAATTAATCTTGTGCTCGCTGCATGTCGCAGTGCCTGGCGGTTAGGTCGTTAGTGGTGTGTTTGTAGAGTCTAAACAGCACTGTTTCTTTACAATTATTATTATTCATAAAATATTAGGATAACGTAAGCTCTACCATCTTCTCTCATATTGGCTGTCTTTGTTTGCATAAAGGTAAACATTTCTCAACTTTTTCACATCGCTGGACACGGCCACATCCGGTCGTCATCGCTCGTGTTGCTGTAAGTCGCCAGCTCTCATAGAAAATGAATGATTATGAGGTTGTTTTGTCACTGCGTGTCGCTGGCAGTGTGAACGCAACTTTAGTTTTAATGGCAGTATATCTCATCTGTGATCATATCTTCAAAAAGACATGGCCAGATGTGCTGTTCACCAATAACGATAGAGCAACAGCAGTAGAAATGCCCACTAGCAACTTTACAGTACAGGGACTAGCGACATCAAGTGATAAAGTTGCTCCATGTGTGTTCAGGGCTTTAGGCAGTTTATTCACAGAAATGAAACATCATACAGTCATACAATTGCTGATACAATTTCTACTTGATCTAAACCTTAAGAAATAATGTTCATACACGGATCCTAATGTAGTTAAGGTGATTTATTAATATTAAATCAGATTTATTGTTTGAAAAAATAAATAGGTTAATTTAGATGTTACCTTATATGTATGATTATAGATTACCTGACAAACATTTTACACTGTTATTAACTAATGTTGAACCATCTACATACCGTAGGCAGCAACTCCATGTGGCACACAAATAGTAACAATTTTAAATTAGCATGTTGCTAAGCTAACAATGCAATACCAAAGATAGACCACTTGTGTTAAAATGAATAGGAGAAATTGGAATGCCAGATATGGTGGATGTAGAAAAGGAATTCCCGTCTTACAGGTAAAAAAAGCCAATAACCTTTTATATACTGACATCGTCTGTCAGTCAACACAAAAATGCACATGTGCATTAACTGGACCAGCCTGAAAAAGAGTATTTTCCTTGTTCTGAGCTAAAAAGGCACAATTCAGATTTTACTACTGATTTGAAATATCTTATTTGATTTTGATCATATTCTTGACCAACCATTTTGAAGATTTTGGTCAATTCCCATTAAAGTAAATTGGAGATGTATTTACAGTATATCCATAGAAAACAGCTGCCGGGGACCATTACCTAGATGGCTGCAAGTGGACCGACTTGCCTTGAAAGGGTACTCTATTAAGCTTAAAAATACCTAATATTACACTGAATTATTTTGATCAATAATTTTTGGTCTTGACTGAAATATATAAAAAAATTACATATGTCAAATCATCAACCATTGTGTAATTTCTTCACTGAGCTCAATGTAGTGCATTCTGAGATAGCATCAACTGCAAAGAATACATGTGATGTGGACTTAGTTTTATCTTAGAAGGCATAATTATCCCATCTACCTTTTGGAATAGCCTTTGCATCTGGTGTGTGTCTGGTGGTTTAAAATGCTGTTTAGGTAGACAGCTCACTAGGTTTTGCAGCAGAGCTAAAGTGACTTAGTTATAGAGGTGGTTAAGGTCAGTGTAAGGGCATGGGTTGGTGATTTCAGGATGTGTCTCCTGCACAGCAGCCCTTTTCTGCATCTCAGCATGGCCCTCTGCTCCAATCACAATCCCCTGCTGCGGGAGATAATGAAGGCAGGTGGACCCCTCTAGTCAGATGGCCTATCAGCATCAAAGAGGTATAACCAGCACAGGCAACCCCCTCCCAGCTCACACACACATGCACACAAATTATTCATCCCATGTCTCACATTCCATCACTAACCACTCTGGTCTCTCCGCTTCTCCATCACTGATTACTTCAGTTGTTTTCCCCATACCGCCCCCAACTTGCGGCTTGTACGTGATGTGCTTGCTGTAGTCAGCTTGCGATATCTACAGTACATCACATCGGTTCCGGTGAGAAAGTGGCACAGTGTGTGTCGACTAGCCATTGTTCACCCTGCAAAGAATGCTCATGGCACCAGCAGGACAGCAAACAGGATAATTGCTCATTTTATGCGTCAGTGGTGTACTTATGACATGTAGCACGTCAGTCCTCAGTCAGGACCGTAGCATGAACTAACTGTGAGCAATGACGAAATCATGGAATGCGGTCCAAGAGGATGTTCATGTTGGAACATTTGCATAAATGCCTTAGAGTCATCGCAGAGCCTCAGATCTAATACTCTGCTTGAGTTCCTCCCACTCAGAGAACGGAATCAATTTATGAGTGATGCTTTGCGATGTGCAGCCTCAGAGGCACAGAGTCTACCAGACTGCATCAGGAGGAGGTCTGGGTGGCATGTTTTCCTGTCTGTGCGGCCCACTCAGGCAACCTCTCACTTGCTCTCTCTACAACACACCTGGGTCTAGCACATACACCGTAAAAATTATTTGTGAGGTTAACTAAAGAATTTGTTTTGCATGGTAATATCTAAATGAACTGGTTTTATTTTTAGTCAAAAATATTTCTTTAAAGGAGTAGTTCACCCAAAAATTAGTTTCCTCATTACTGACTCACCATTATGCCACCTCAAACTCATATGACATACTTTCGTCAGCGGAACACAAATGTAGATATTTAAATTGGGATATCAGGTGTTTTTGTCCATACAATGTAATTCAATGGGGTCTCACGATCGTGATTTAAATTTATAGGCCTGCACTCCCGCGGGACTACCGTGGGACCTGGCGCAACAGAGTGTGGCACGGGACTAGTTTTGATTGCAGAGTGCAGGTGGGAAGACGCTGATGTCTGCGCGGGGTTCGGGAGAAAGAAATTACTTGCAGGACTCCCACAAAATATAAATGTCTAAAAATAAAGTAAAAGTTACTCAAATACATTTCAAATGTATTTCACGTTTTTAATGTGCAGAATGTTATTTGTGTTATTCATAGAGCAACTATCAACTTAGAGCAACTACTGTCTATTGCTCCATTTGAACAACTATCGTCTATTGCTCCATTTGTCAGAAAGGAACACTCTGAGGCAAAATATCTGTGCATGAAAGAATGGATCCCTTTAGACTACAGATATAAACTTTAAAACCAACTTTAAAACCAACCAGAGGTAAATCATATATTTGGCAACGTTTTTCGGCTGTATGCAACAGTGAAGGAAAGCACTTTCCCTTTCTCTTTCCATTTTTTTATGGATGGGAATTGTAAAAATAGCCTATGACATCAGAACAGGCAGGAGTAGGACAGAATCTTACGGGAGTGGGACTCCAAAAATTTGTTTTGATGGAAGGGAGCGGGAAAAAATTTGAGGGTGGGACATATGGCATATTTTTGTGGGAGTGTGCAGGAATTTTATTTGTATAGTTATTACAGAAAATGTATGAATATAATGGCAATATTAGGTATTTATGTTTAAAACTATTAGTGTTAAAATTAGTAAACTAAGTAAGTGTTGTAGGCCAATGGTTAAACAAAATGATTTTGTATGAAATATAAGTTTTAGTGTTAAAGTCCTTGAAGCCGAAATAACCGAAGAAATACACGCATTGTCCTTTGATTTTGACTGATGAAGGCTTTTGATAGTGGTTAATTAATATTCTATGTATTTAAATTGTTTAAGAGAGTGTTGTCCTTCCTTTGACCAAGTTGATATCAGAAATAAAATTATATAAGTTTGAGATGACAAAAAAGTAAGTAAAGATGAGAGAGTTATTATTTTTGGCTGATCTATTCCTTTAAGATAACAACTTCACTTTTTCACTTTTTAAAGTGTAGATACATCACCACAAATCTAATACCTAAGAGAATAACAAATATACATTTCTGGGAAATGTGATAATATTTCATCTGTTAAATAAATGCATAATCAACTAAATTGTTAAAACATATTCTATACTGTAAAATGTTAATATTGGATGGTGTTACCTTAAGGACATTGCCTATTTTTAAATGATCAAACTTTTAAACATACTTTCATTAGATTAATCTGTCCAGGTCTATTCAGTCATATTAAATAATGGTTTCTACTTGAATAAAAGCATTTTATTTAGATGTTACCATATGAAATACACTGAAAAAAACGTACAAATATTGAATGCTTTATGTAGTAACATCTAAATTAAAATAAAATAAAAAAATAGGCTTGTAATGGGGCCTGGGTAGCTCTCGCTATTGACACTGACTACCACCCCTGGAGTTGCGAGTTTGAATCCAGGGTGTGCTGAGTGACTCCAGTCAGGTCTCCTAAGCAACCAAATTGGCCAGGTTGCTAGGGAGGGTAAAGTCATATGGGGTAATCTGCTTATGGTCACATTAGTGGTCTTACTCTCAATGGGGCACATGGTAAGTTGTGCGTTGGTCACAGAGAGTAACATGAGCCTCCACATGCTGGGAGTCTCCGTGGTGTCATGCACGATGAGCTACATGATAAGATGTGCGGATTGACTGTCTTAGAATTGGAGGCAACAGAGACTTGACTTCTGCCACCCGCCACCACCACGAGGACCTACTATGTAGTGGGAATTGGGCATTCCAAATTGGGAGAAAAGGAGATAAAATAATTTAATAAAAAAATAGGCATGTAGTTTAATATCACTGAATTAACTTGAATACATTAGGTTGCACCACCAAATTTTAAATGCTAGATCAGATAGAAATAGGTAACAATTGCAGTAAGATGAAACTCATTCCTGATTCCTGACAGGGACCTAAACATACATCTTTAGCAGCAAAAACAATACCTTATCAAAAACATCATAAAAGGAAGACAAAGCCAATTTCAAAAAATTATATCATGTAATTCTATAGCTGTGCTGAACTTCTGTTTTATTAGCAAATCATTGAGGTGTTGTACAGCTAACATGACAGAGGATTACCTTGGGTAGTGGCTGTAGAGGTCTTAGTACAATTTTGATGGCATAAGCAAAACCTACTTTCATTGTATTGCAGGGGAATGCCAAAGCAAACCACCTTGGTGATACACAAATCTAATGACAACAAGCACTGCATACATATGCAAGCACCGGCACCCTAAAGACATGCCTCATACATGCTGCATGACTAAACTCATAACACTTTCAAATCATTCAAATGCAGTACACACACCTATTGCATACAGTGCACTGATGACATACTGAGAGCAGAGGTGAGGGTATGTGGAAGACAGACAGTCTCTAAGGTGGAGAGACAGTGCCAGCTCAGCTCTGTCTGCAAAATCCAAAGAAAATTTCACTTTGGATTACATCAAGAGAAAGGAGGTGATGAGACTGTAAGGGTTAAGTCCCCATTGCTCTACATATTGGAGCTCAAATATGGAAAACAGCAACATGGCAAAGGGAGGGAAAGGGGATTAAATCCATTTTGATCCCCTCCCCTCCACCAAGCAAACCCCACAAACAAAGCCATACCCAAAAACTCCCATCCACCTCCACTAGAGAGATTTTAAATGTAGGCACAGGATAGGCTCTGCAGCCAGCCCAACCTCGATAAAACAAAGTATGCCAAAAGTTGTGGGATTATGCTAAATGTCACACTTTTAATAAACAATTCAACCATTTATTCCAACACTGCCAACAGATAACATATATATCCTCTGGCAAAAAGTTTGGAGAAAAGGTGTGCAGGTGGGAAATGGGTATAAGGTTAAAAAAATATATATCTTCAATCAGTAGTGATTCTTTTCAGAAAAAGCTCAAAATTCTAAGGAATCCAATACAAAAAGTTACACTAATGCCTCTAAGTCTCCTATATTGTAGGTTTCCATTTCATTTTAGTGTTAAATAAACAATAAAATAGCATCATATGTTGGAAACTTGCCAATTGGGGTAAACATTTGTTAGAGAAAGCCGGACAAAAAACTTAAATCTATTTATGTATCCCAATAGTACTCCATGCTGTATGTGCTTGTATACACTAAGAATACACTGTTTACACCGATTTAAATCAATGTTAGATTGTAAAGTGGTATTATTTATATAGTTGTAACAAAGAACTAACAATTCTTTGGAGATACTTTAGAGAAAGCGAATGGATCTTACCTTTTGCCAACAATACTTTGGGAAAGTCAATTTGAGGTGCAAAATTTGAAGTTGGCAGGAAGGTTTTATTTATTACTGCTTGTTAGAACAGGGCTTTACTCTGATTACGTGCCTCTTGGTCATTCTCTCAAAACTCTGAGGCCACGTGTGTCTGCAGATGCAGGCAGAGATCTGTAAGAGACAGCGCTCAGACAGACAGTTCAGGTCCTGGGCTCATTAAAGCAATAAAACCAAAGAGCGGCGAAATCCTCTTTTGGCCCTCTGTAATCCTCCACAATCACACCAAATTATATCTGCAGAACTCTATATGACAAATACCCAAGAGTGCTGAAGAGAAGGACAGAAGGATGGAAGAAACAGGAACGGAATGACAGAGAGCTCTTTTTATGTGACCTTTTCGTCTCATGTCACAGTCGTGCAGTCAGATATACTTCATGGAGGAGGACGTTGAGATTGGCAAGTCACCCACACCCCATTGACATGTGCGCTTGAGTGTGCTCTGGACTGGATTCTAGTCAGCATAGAGTAGACTGGGGAAAAAACACCCAAAACTTCAGAAAACCCAGCTTGTTCTTTAATTTAAAGTCAGCATGAGCGATCCTTTTCAACAGGAGTTGCGTGGCTGAGCCATTACTCAAGTGATGACAGGAAATGTGAAATTACCTCATATTTGGATGTCAAAATAAGAGAAACATATTCTCAGACTTTCAATCTGGCTAAACCTATCAATAGGACCAAACATACTCTTTAACCTAATTTAAAGGGATAAATGGAATTGAAACTGATAAGGTCCAAATCTCTGGTGCAGTGAGAGTACAAAATTGAGCATGAATGAATTTGAATAGAGACTGAGCAGTGAAATTTCATAATCTTACCCAGGCAAAACTGCTGACAAGAGGGAAAAAAATCCCTTTTTAAATGAATACATAGTATGCTATATTTAACTATTTTATATACACTGTACTACACATTGAAATAACGCAGCACATGAGCCAAAAAAGAAACAGTCTCAGTCGATTAAGTCATTTTTTTTACAGTAATATAAAAGGGCAACTTTTCCCCCTTTGCACCACTGCTGTACATACAGACTGGAGTGGTTCAATAGAAATCTTTCTGAAAGGCTTTATGTTGGAAATGTAAAGAAGATGAATCAGGCTTGGGGAGACAAAGTACAGGGGAGGGGTTATAGCAAAATTCACAGTAGAAACATACCATAACGTCCTCCCAGAGATCTACAGAGAGGAGAAAGTGCAAAAGGGGCAGTGTTTATTTTGAAATCTGCTAGTATTTCTTTCTGTAGAAGATAAATTTTTTTCTGTAGAAAGCAGAGAGTTCCAGCCTTCTTTTGTGTTTGAAAAGAGAAGCATTGGACAAGTGTGGTATGGGAGTCAGCCACTGAAACCAAACCTCCATCAAAACACAAGTGTCCGCTCAGAATTCATGCATGGCATAATGTCAAGAAGGGTCACTATTGATCCAAGCCCCGAGATTTCCTCTCCTCAAGCAGGCCAGTGACATCACGTCGACCATGAAATGAAGGCACATTATTTTATGTTAGAGGCAGCATCTAAAGTACACCCAACTTCTACAGTTTGAGATTAATTACATGGTATACAATACAAGCAACATGGCTTAAAGGACTTGCACCATTTAAGCTACCATACTTAATATTATGTATATGAAATATACACAACAGTCAGCTGCAATTTGGTCTAATACTTGTTTATTAGAAAACAAAAACATCTCCAAAAAAAGTATACAAATCATATGGGCATTTGAGTTATTAAGAGCATACTATTGAATTTTCTCAAAAGTCCTTTCAAAAATATAACCTACTGTGGCATTTCCATGGTAATCAGATGGTAATTCAACAGTACTTTGAAATATAACTTATTACTGAATATACTGAAATATTTTTCATGGTACTCCAAAGTGCTTCAAATACATTGTAATACCATGGTAAGTGTAATGTTAAAACATGGTAAGGTCACTATATTTTTATGTACCGTTTGTGGGGTTGAAATGTGTTTACCTGCTGTAAAGTGTCGCTCACAAGCTGCACAAGCATAGCTTTTTTAATCGCTGGTGATGGCAAACGATAAGATGCAAGTTGGATTAAATTGTGTAATGGTGAATATTGCACTTCATCCAGCGCAATTTTAGTTCTCTGTATTTCAAGTATCCTGTTACTGTTTTACTGTGAGAAAAACAGCTCCAAATGATTCAGCAAGTGAGTGAGCTGTCCGAATGAACTGAACCACGAACCGATTCAGACTGTTGTGGTAACACCATTTGACAAAATAATAACAATTCATGAGTATGTGCTTGTTGGGGGATTCATAATAGCAGAAAGGCAATGTTTAGATTTTTTTGTTTGTTTGTTTTTTTGGTATAAATTCAATTTAATTATTTGAATCACTTTGCTTTGTTTTATTGTAAGAAAGAAAGAATCACAGTACTATTAAGTATATGAACACAGAAGCCAATATTTTTCTTGCCAATGTATGCACTGTGCTGTATACATTTTATATTTATGGGCTCAATCTAATAACATTTTTTTTTTCTAAATTCCTCATTAAAATTCTGACAACAAATAACCTAGATCTTACCCGAAATATTGAAAGACACAGCCTTTGGCATAGCTTTATGAAATGTTAATATTCTCTTTTCCCAGTCCTTAAAACACATAGATAAGGATCTGATATAAAAAAAAGAAAACTTAGCCAGCAATTATTTCATGGGTGCCTGCTTTTAGCAAAGAAAATGGAAAAAGGTAAAATAATTAAGAAAAATATCAGATTACTTATCAACATGACAGAGTGGATAGGCATCAGCAGAAAAGTAATTTCAACGTTCCTGATTGTGTCCCAGGCCTTATGGGGGGTGGCAAAGTGTTAAATACTTCCTTTAGAGCATTCAGCAATTTCCTGTTTGCATGGCCCCATGGGCTCTCAGTTGACATTGTTTTTGGGAATGGGTGACTGTGCAAGTGGGGATCAAATACAGTGCTCATAATATCTAATGTGGCTTAAAATGTTAATCAATGTTAAGACACTTAGCCAAGGAAAATTCTCTTTGTCAAGCCACTGGCAATGGCTATTTCAAGAACATTCTGTTTTCAGATACTCTATTATCATAGATCGGCGTGCCAGTAGGTGTGTTGACATGGAACATAGTATCCGTTTGTGATCGGACTATTAGCACAGTTCAAATAAAGAAAGTCTCATGTAACCACGTCAATCGGAAAGAATTGGCCAAATCCGATGTAAACTTAATTCGGATTGCAAGGGGTGGTGTAAACCTTTTATAATCCGTTCGAGAAGAAAATTATTGCCGTGTAAACGATTGAACGGATTGCTTTCTGAAAAGGGGACATTGTGCACGTTCATAACTGCCACAGTAATGGCGTCATGACAATGAGGGAATGCTAAACTCTAAGAAGTGTGACCAATAGAAGATAGAAGCGTCACACGTTACTGACCTCTAACATGACCTCTAATATTTCAATCCTAGATGTCTTTTATTGTTGCTGGATAGTAAGTAGATGATATATTTGAACATTTTCAATTACTTTTTTACTTGTGATGTATTGTTTATTAAAACCAGAAGCTCTCGAGCAACATCATATCCTAGTTCATTGTGTTGTCCGAAATAATCTCACATGCACAAAGTCTAGTGTGACCGTCCTGTCAGCTCTTGTGGGAGCGCGTGAAGATGAACCGTGTCTCAAGTGTTCTGATATGATGTGTGCGCTGTCTAAAGAGGCTCGCGACAAACTCCTGTGAAAATATAAATGAGGTATAAACTTATGAAATATAAACTTTAATAGCGAACACCACGCACTCCAGTTTCACTTTAAGTTTCAGTTTCAGACTGTGTAATGGCGAATGTCAGTGGTCATTGTGGGTTCATACACGCATTGTTAAACTGCACCTGTTCAAACGGCGAGGGAATGCTGAACAATCGTGCACAGTACGCATGTGACAAGATCAATTAAAACGTGATGCTTTTGGCATAAAAACAAGCATATCAATCCGATCATTTATGTAACGTTCATGTAAACAGTACGTTCTGAATCATGGATTGATTTCATTCCGATTAAAAATGTGTCCATGTAAACGCAGCTAATGATTTCTGTAGGTAACAAAAAATTATGGTAAAGTTTTGGGCCATGACCCAAAAATGGGTGACAGGTCTGTTAACATCATGGACAGCCCATTCCATTAATTCCATGTATTACGCTGTTAAATAACACCTCTTATTGTTGTTTATGCATTTGCAAAATGATCAAACTTGTACATATTGTTGGGCATACACTTTTAATGGTAATCTTAATAGAGTTCACTGTCTGATATTAAGGAAATTTTTGTTTACTTTTGTAAAATAAAAAAATGTTGTACTGTGTTGGCATGCAATTCCAATGTAAAATCGGGCCCTGAAGCAAAACCAGTTGAGTACCTCTGTTTTAGAGTATGTTAGATATATACAAAGCCATCAATATGACATGTCTATTTCTACTCTAGCTCTGAGCAGACAAGACCCCAAACACCTGATCTTGTTGACCTCACAGGAGAAAGACACATTTGATAAAAAAAACACACACACAAGTGTTCAAGGGTTTTCTCTAATCTCCAGTCATCTATGGCTAGGACTTTGATGCTTTGTTTAGAGTGGCTGAACTGATGTGAGCTTGCCAGGGCACAAACGTAAGTGAGATTGAAAGACTGAAAATATGACCGGCGATATATTGCAAAAGCAACATTAACAACCTACTACAACTAGCTTCACAACTCCAACCCACACAGCACACATTCTTCAGTGTGCAAAGTTCAATGCATGAGTGCTGAGCATCACAGGTTTTGAACAGCACTGCTATTATACTGGGAGTGATGGTACACTGTATAAGGGATCACACTTCACAAAAAGGCTTCCATTGTTCCAGCATTGCTGTAATCATTACACATGCATGAAGTATCAAGCCAACAGGAATGCAGCATTGAGAAGCACTATGACATCATGCATTTCAGATGAATGCAACACAGCAACTGTGGTGTTGAAATAATTGCATGCCATGCTAGTACATTTCCTTTCACTGGATGTCTGCAATACCACCTCCATCTATGAACCTTGGGGATTCACAAAGGAAAGCACGGTTCCTGGAGGCAGATACAAAAAACATTAAGACTGCACAAGGATCAGAATTCCTGATTCCATGGTGCTACAGACAGCAGTGGGTTAAGTCCATAAGCTACACAAAAAAATCCATATTCACAAGTCTTCTGATCAAGATACTGCTTTAAATGTTCCAAAATGTACTACTCCCTCAAGGCAAGATTACAAGTCTTCAGATTTTCAAACGCCTGCCAAGCCAAAATCCACTATATCAACCCATTGGGCATATATCAATTCAGTGTGTTCTAATTGACTAGCCCTAGTGCAAGGGACAAAATGGCTTTTTAGATTCTAAAGCAGTATATTAATTTCTTTTCTGTTTTTAAGAACTTCCCAATCTCTAGAAGTGTATTTAAGCCAATGCTATAACATCCCCCATACTGTATCTGAGAAAACATGTGATCAAGCAGCTCTCTCTCTAGCTCTGTCTCTCATAGGGCTAAATGACTTTGTTGTTGATGTTTTTCACTCTCTTAAAAATCAATGAATCCTGACAGTCTCCCTTCTTATTCCTGCCATTGCATGCATTCACCATGCTTTATTTTTCATAGATGCTGACAAAGGTGTTAACATACAACCATGGATGACATTTGTAAAGAACTCGCATTCTTCACTCTGGGGCATCGTGTCCTCTTTTTTCTTCGAGGCATTGCTTCAAAGAGTGTTTTTACATTTTATTTTCCATTTGCTTGGATGGGTTTTGATCCACATCCATGAGGCAGGAAGACGTAAAAGAAGAAAGCAGGTTGGAATGATTCTTTCATAAGATAATCATCAAACAAAAACAGGGCTGTATAGAGAGTCAAGCAGAAAATATTCTTTATTTATGAGGAACAAATGTGCAATACTATGCTAAATTGAGCCAGGCTTTGTATGCTTCAGCATTCGCTACTGTATGTACCCAAGTCAGACACCTGGCTAAAGCCTGTTAGATGCTATCAAATGCATACTCTATGCTGAACATCGACGGCTCCTCTGTGGAGATCGTCAAGAGCACCAAATTCCTTGGTGTTCACCTGGCAGAGAACCTCACCTGGTCCCTCAACACCAGCTCTATCACCAAGAAAGCCCAGTAGCGTCTCTACTTTCTTCGAAGGCTGAGGAAAGCATATCCTCACTACATTCAAAAGAGGGACTATTGAGATCATCCTGAGCAGCTGCATCACTGCCTGGTTTGAGACTTGTACCGTTTCGGACCGCAAAGCCCTGCAGAGGATAGTGAGGACAGCTGAGAAGATCATCGGGGTTTCTCTTCTCTCCATCAAAGACATTTACAAAAAACACTGTATCCGCAAAGCAACCAGCATTGTGGACAACCTCACACACCCCTCACACAAACTCTTTACCCTCCTGCCGTCTGGCAAAAGGTACCGAAGCATTTGGGCCCTCACGGCCAGACTGTGTAACAGCTTCTTCCCCCAAGCCATCAGACTCCTCAATACTCAGAGACTGGTTTGACACACACACACAGGTGTCCTGAGTTGCACTTTAAATACTGTCACTTTATAACTGTCTGCTACCTCAATAACTGCTATGTGCACAGAACACTATCTCATAGTATGTTATGTTTACGTTTTTAGAAACTGTCATCTTTTTGCACTACTGTGTACTGGTCGGCGCTGCACCGTCTCTCACTGTGCCTATTGTCCTGTTCGTTGTTAAAAATGTCTTGTACTGTCCCGTACTTTTTGCACATGTTTGCACGTGCACTTTATATAGGTATATAAAGGTATTTTATATAGGTATTTTATTTAGTTGTGTAGTCTCATGTGGTTCTGTGTTTGTCCTATGTTGTTTTTATGTAGCACCATGGTCCTGGAGGAACGTTGTCTCGTTTCGCTGTGTACTGTACTAACTGTATATGGTTGAAACGACAATAAAAACCACTTGACTTGACTCTAGACTTTACTCTAGAGACATTTCTGTGAGAACAACCAGCATCTCAGCAACAGCACAACACAAACTGCACACTGTCTAGTATGACATAGACATACACATTGAACAAAATGTACATGGAAAAATGGGTTAAAATCCAACCATGTTCCATTAGCAGTTAATCCAGACAATAACATTGAATAACATCGGGGGTGTATTATTATAGTAATAATACAGGTAAATGTATAAACCATAGTAATATTACAGGAAAATGAAAACTATTTTAAGAAAATTAAATACTTTTTATTTTAAAATATATGAAAATAAAATAGTATTTTATAAAAATAAAAAAAAACATGGTTAGCCTACTGAAGTCATGGTTACTACAATATTACTAAAGTAAAACTATGATTTCCGCGAGGGATTGCATACTATTGCAAGGGCATGGAAAATGCATTGTGAGGAATTTCAAGGGCTCCTCTGTTAGAGTAGGGCCTAGTTTTTAGTATCATTTGTGAAATATCTACTTCTGTGATAAGAGCAATTCAAGCATACTCTACTTTGCATATACAGTAGAGAATGTTCAAAAGTGCGTA
Source organism: Xyrauchen texanus (assembly GCF_025860055.1). NCBI lineage: Eukaryota > Metazoa > Chordata > Actinopteri > Cypriniformes > Catostomidae > Xyrauchen > Xyrauchen texanus. The sequence goes on from NC_068276.1 coordinate 46,008,365, forward strand.
AAACAGCTTTGTGGAAATGCACCAAAACAAATTATGGCTGACCAGTCATAAGGTGGGAATTAAACATCAATGGCACTGCTGGTTCTCTATCCACTTAAATTGGGGCCACTTTCACACCAGGGGCTGATAGACAGGGAAGGGCCTAAATGGAGCTACAGCAGGTGGTAAAAACTCCTAATGGCCAAAAACAGCAGCTTCATCATTGTCCAGATTGTGTTGAACGTTGCATATCCATGCATAAAATGTGCCCCATTTTTAGCTAAATCTACTTACGCAGCATTTTCCACACTATTTTGGGAGGTGCAAGATGGCAGCACAAAGGAAGATGAGGGAGGGTGGCACAGCATGCCGCAATCAGAGCCTATGATCATCGGCTTTAATCCAAGTCTGAATTTAACCAAACAATGCAGGGAGGAATTAGGGAAAGAGAGAGGGAAAACAAGAGCCGTTTAAACACTCAGAAACAATGACAGTGAAATGTTGATGTCCAATGTGAAAGGGCTAAAAAGTGAAAGTCATAACTATTTCCTTTTTCAGCTTTTCATAACCGCAGTGGTAAAAATAGATGGAATGACCCATAAAGTTGCATCTAAAATGGTCAAAGTAATAAGAAATCCAGGTTTGAGCATCACTGATATTTATTCCCATACTCCCCTCATGTTCTGTAAATGTGCGGCTAGCACCTGTTAAATGATCTTGATAATGGAGAGAAAAGAAATGCGCTCCATGGGTTTTCATATCCCTCGCAGGAAGTACCATGGCAAGGGGTGAATCAGAGCTAAAAATACAGTGCCGCTTTACTATGAGTCATAGCCCCCATCCAGCAGGCTTGCTCTCCATCCAAACACAAAGGAAGCACTCGGAGAAAGACAAAGAGGGAGGTAGTGGGCTGGGGGTGGGGGTACATCTATTAGGGTCTTGTGAAAACTGGGATATCTTCCAAACATGTGTGCAAGGAAAAAATTACATAATCACTAGCTGTTGCCTCATAGCCTTTGATTTTTTGAAAATATGGCCAATCGGCAATCAAGGTCAGATACGAACATTCACACAACCAGTTCAATTTCAACACTACAGGCTATTCCTGAAATAAGCATGGATCATTCATGAAAGTTGGCAAAGGGAAATTATTAATAATTTTTCATTATGTCATCATCATTACAGAAAATCATGGAATAATGGAGTAATGCCATTCATCCATATTTAAATAAATTAATGAGGCCTCATTGTCATTTTTAATGATTTATTTGAACAACAAAATACAATCATTCTGCCTGTAATGAATGATGTTTTATGTTTCATGTTCATGAACAGTCATCATTCTAAAGTCAACATAACAGGTATGATTGATTACATATAGCCATAACACAAAAACTTTTTGTACTCCAAGGTCAGGGTGCTTCATTGAAAACTCACATACCAAGGGTGTTAGCGTGGCTTCTACTCTGAGTGAGTCTGCCACCTCACCTTATCCAGCAACCTGGCTGTATCCAGCATGGAGTGACACGCCCTTGAATCTGCTTGGCGTTGAGCCACAGGCAAAGTGACACTGCCAAGCTTCTGCTGAGTGTCTCTGTGCACCAGCCGCTGATAAGTCAGCGCGGTCCACAGCAGTGTGAACACAATGATGTACAATCAAATCATTAAATATAATGGAACATGAATAATGTAAATAATATGATGTCACAATGTCATGATGCTTCTGTACTTTGTGTATTTGTCTACAGTATGTGTGTGATGTCTTTGTGCACGTCTTATGGCAGTGGTAGGGGTGACCGCCTCAACACGTAGACGACCATCTGTTCTACTCAGGGCTCTGAATGCAGCTGTGGGGGGCCTGACTAATCCCCAAACCCCCTCATCTGGTCAGCCAGTGAAACAGTGGGGCAACATGACCTGCTTTCAGCCAGCTACCCAAGCCTAATACCTTACATAAGATCAGTAGCATTAAATATTTATCATTGACCATGTTTACATGCACATTGTTTTGCGATTAAAGCTAAAGTGTGTAATTTCTGTACCACTGCATCAAAAAACAGAATTCCAATAATATTTATTTTTCTGAACTCTCTTCTCATCATCCAGTGGTCAGGCAAATAGAAAACCCCACCCAAAATTCACACCATTGATTGGGTCAATGTTGCTTGGCCAGACTGGTCGGGATGCTCAAATAAACAATTGCCGCTTTTCAACCAATGGGCCAAACGGTTCTGAGGATGGGGTGGAACAGTTAGAGTACCATTTCCACATGAGCTGATTTGGCATGATTACAAACCATTCTCGGCACGGTTAGCTAAACCTACTCAACTGTGCTGGTGGAATGGGTTTATTATGTGGCAGCTCACGATTATCTATTTAGTCACGCCAAGGTAACTTAAATCATTTTAGTAATTTCCAGCTTAAATAAAATGTTATTTTAGTTAAAACAAGTTGAAATTTCTGTTTATTATATCTTCATGATTTCATAATTAAACACTCTAATGAAGTAGAGTAGCCTACATTTTTTTTTTACACACCTTTTTTTGTCAGGGAACTAAAAATACATCAATATATTCTCATACATTATATTCATATAAAAAGTAACCGTAACCACGCCAACTGGCCCGGATCAGCCCGATGATGGAAAAGCAGGTAATGCAAATGTTTTGATAGTAGCACAGAGCTTTAATTTCTTTTTTTTTTCTCTTGCTTTTTTGACTTTTCAGGGAAATCTGTATGAATGTGTTGTTGTCTGTGAATATTAAACTAGGACAGGAGAAACACACTTAATCTTTAAGGTCCATATTATGCATTGGAATATTCCTGTACACATATTATCAGCATGAACTGAAAAACTTATTACAAATTACACTCCCACATTTCTCTTGTAGAAATATTATATACACTCACTCTTGCAATTTCTTTACATTTATTTTTAGTAATTTTGCAATGTTAATCAACTAATTTATTCTCTTTCATGGCCTTGACAACAGCACAATGAATTGCAAACAGTAAGTGATTATAAGACTAATTCACCCATTTGTATACTGATTTTAGTTTATTTCTATAAATGTTTAAAACAAAAAAAAAAAGATTCTGCTCCAAAAATGTGTTTCTACAAAAGCTTGAATTTGTGTCTCATAGCACTCACAAATTATTTCATTTGAACATGCCCAGATATACATGAACAATGGATTTTCTGAAAGAGTATCTTCAATTAGGACATTACACAGAATTCTGATTAACACAGGCATTGACATGCAGCTGTCTTATTTGGATTTCTAGAAATAGAATATTGTCTTAAGCCTTCATCGGTCAAAATCAAAGGACAATGCATCTGCATGTATTTCCTCAGTTCATTTGGGATGACTTCAAGGCCTTTAACAATAAAACTTACAGTTCATACAAAATCATTTTGTTTAATCATTGACCCACAACACTTAATTCGTTTACTCATTTTAACCACTAATAGTTCTAAATATAAATAACTAATATTGGCATTATATTCATAAATTTTCTGTTGTAGCATAATGTCATGTATACAGCTGCTTTGAAACATCATCTATTGTGAAAAGAGCTATACAAATAAAATTGACTTGATTTAGTCAGGTTATGGCAATTTGGTTTACATGATGCATTCATAATCAGAAAATGACCAAATTCTGATACTGATCGGAATTTTAGTGGCCGTGGGAAGAAAGCTTCCATTAGGATATTAAAGTTAAATATTCAACAAGTTAATGTTAGTAATTTTAAACTTATTTGTTCTGATTAACGTGACATTTTATTTGCTGTTATTCACTGACAATCCCACTCCATTAAACTTATAAAAATCCAAATGCACGCACATAGTAACCATAGTAACAGGGCTGAAAGCAGAATGGAGAGGCCCACGTGTAATGTACTGAAGTATGGTTATTCTTCTACAGCATAAAGCAAACAGCAGGAAATAATACCTTTCATAAAGCAATCTGTAGCTAATGTAAGGAGCAGATCATACTCGAAATGGCACATGTGTAATAAGGTTCATATAAAATCACAGAAAATAGCAATAATGCACAGGCCAGAGACGCACCCCTTTAAAACTTCATATCAGCAATACTACAAGATGATAAGATTCAGACAAAACACTATGCACCAATGTAATAAAAAACTGCCACATAATCGATTTTACAGTTGAATAATAAACCATTCAAGGTTGAATAAGTCAACATGCCAAAGATTTAACAACACAACAGCCTCTGTAGAATGTTAGTCTCAGTCACCATTCACTTTAATTGTATGGAAATAGATGCAAAGAAAGTGAATGGTGAGACTACAATAGGGTTGCAACGGTATGAGATTTTCACGGTATGACAAGCGTCTCCGAAAATATCATGGTTTCACAGTATCACGGTATTACACAATTACTATTATCAGTGAAAACAGAAGGGTTATTTAATTTATTTATGTATTTATTTTTGAGCAAACACTTTATTATAATTGAAATTTCAAACCATTTATTTTATTGAAGTATGTGTAAAAAAAAAGTCTACTAAATTAACTACTAAATGAAAAATAACATCAGCTGTGTGAGCTTTTGAAGTAATGTCCTATGATTATTAACAGTTAACATATACTGTAGGTGTGCGACAGTGAGGCCAGACTGCTCTTTTCTGTCCCTTTAACTCATTGGTTTTCAACTGGTTTTGCTTCAGAACGCAGATTTTACATTGGACATCAAGTGACCTGCCATAGATTAAACATAACCTGTATTTAATGTATCTTGGTTGCATTTCCTTTTATGTTGCATAGTTTTCCAGTACAAAGACATGCATGAAGTGACATTTTGTTTGTTGTTGATGTCAACGTTTGACTTTCAGCACACAACTGAATAACACAGACTGCATGACTATGATAAATGAATACTGCATGATTTAGATTAACATACAGGAGCGAAGGGACTTCAACATTTCTAAATTGTACAAATAATAAATACATATACATATTTGTCTCTGGCTTGCTTTTGCTTGCATGTCAATGATTACCTCTCCGTGTGTCAATGATGCCGAGATCTACTTTAATATTTATCACTGAGAAGGTTTACCTGCAAAATTAGTAGCACCAAACATCACAAGCAGCCTCAAGAATGGACACAGAGTAGCCGTATAATACTTTTCCTTGAGCAGAATATTGCACTACAGATCGCTAAGTTTGTTCAAAGGGGACGAGTTATGTCCCAATGCAAGTTAACTGAAATATCCAATGAAAAATAAAAACGCTTTTATGATATATGAGCTGTAAATTGCCCATGTCTGCTTTAGCTGTTTGTGAGATTATCATTAAATCTGCCTTGGCAGTCCTAAATAGTCCATCACTTGGGCGGCCGCTGAAATATCATCAATGGGAGAACCATGGCATTGCTCTTTCCCTGCTGTCCGCGACCCAGTCCGAATAAACCAGTTGAGAAACACTGCTTTAACTCACACTGACATTTTCTCCGCTGCGTGTGTCTGTGTGTGTGACGCAAGTTGGCGAGTCAGACAGGCAGACAAGGAGGAAAGGAGATGCGCAAGCGCATGTGAGATTCTCCGTCCGGTTGCATTTCTTTCTCAATACCGTAAATAAGCAAATGTACATGGTATGATAGTCAATTTTCAAACCATGGTATACCGTGAAATTGGTATAACGATGCAACCCTAGGCTACAATCTGCCTAAAATCTCCCTTTGTGTTTCACAGAAGAAAGAAAGTCATTCAGTATAAGGATGACAGATGAGTAAATGTTGACAACACCAAAAGCTAGACTTTTAGTTCAGTTCAGTCCAAATTTAATGTAAAAGGGCCACAAAATCTCCATTAAGTTTGAGGAGTAAAATCTCAGCACAGCACAGACCAGGCCCTGACCCCTCCTTGTGACGGTCTGCAGGACTGTGTGATGCTGTTGCCATGCTGAACCAGGCAGCACTTGCTCAGGCCAGATGTGCTCAGTATGTGTGCCACACCATCTCCACGAAGACACGTGTGGCAACAGTTGCTGTGCGCTGTAATGCAGTAACGCAGCCTCACTCCTTGAGTCGCCTCAGTCCAGAGCACAACTAAATTAGAAGGACCACAGTACACACACATACACACACACACACACACACACACACACACACACACACTGGAATTGCTTGCTACCAAATTTTCTCTCTCTTTCAATGTGCCTGTGGCACTACCTTTCATCATTGCAGTCAAAGTGAAAATAATGTCTGTTCACTCTCTCTTCTTCTCACTAATCTGATTATGCCACTTGATCAGAAGCATGTACTGGGTCTAAAAGCTGCAGAGAATCACACATGCTTCTCACACAAGCGCACACACGCAGACACACACGAGCAGTTGCAGGCCATCTGTGTGTATTCTGTGGGGTGTGAGGGTCTTGACATTGTGAAAAGATCACAACCCCAGCCTGAGGCAGAGCACTGCTATCTCGTGTAGATTTGTTTTTAAACATATTTTAACAGACGCAGAATGACCAAGTTCCTCGGTGTATGTGATACAGCAGTACGTGGGTGGATTCCAAATTATGCCAAGGAAAGATTATTGCATTTTCTAATGGGGATAAATAAGACAAAAAAGACAGTCTCTGAACCGTATGCCCTGCTGGTCTGATGTGCCAGGCGATATCAATAACAATGATTTATGTTGACAAAGTGATCTAGTTAGCGAGACCTCACATTGGCAGTGTGCAGGTCATATGGAGATGAGGGGCTGGTCACCTGATGTCATTAACAACACAGACAGTCACTACAGGAGCAGGGCTTCTTGAAATGAAAACTGCTGATTAATTTTTGACATTTGCACAAATAAATCCATATGATTACAATAAATTATATTTGGCAACACTTAATGTTACATTTTACATGTAAATATAATCCAATAGTAGCAAATGCTAGCTAAGTGTATTCAAAAACCAGCTTATTATTTTTGTTAATACAAATATTAACAAATATGTCTTACTTTAATTATATCATATTATTAAAACAAAAGATAAGCAGTAAAACCACATGACTCGTCAAGCTAAGCATTGGGCATAGCAGAGATGTACTAATATAAACAGTTACAAGTATTCCATCAAGTGCTGTTTGAGGAATACAAATTGCCCAGTATTACCTTGATATAATCCATATCTAGTGATTCTTCAAGCTACCGGTTTGTAACTCATCTTTATTTAAGTCAGCTGTGAACAAAGCTTGCCATTAATTGAGTTTGACTACACTGTATAGATGAAAACTTGTTGGCTGCTTCTCAGAAATTCTCTTTTAATCCTATATCAAACAAACCTCGTTATTAGCAACATTCAAATTGTAATAATGGTAGAAAATGATTAGGTTTTGGTGTCTAAACTCCGCAGGTTTGATAGATCCCTATAGGGCAAGGGAACAAAAAAAACAAAAACAAAAAAGTGGGAGAGGAAAATATCTCTTCGCTATCAGCTTATAAAATAATCATAATAATCAGCTTTTGTTCTGATTTCTGATTTGTTTTGATGAAGTTAATCACTGAATACACTTTCATCATTAATTTACTTAAATTTCATCAATGCTTTAAAAGCCACCTTAATAACAATAGTCTGTTATTTTGGTCTATTTATGTTCAATCAAATAATTATGAATAACCTGTTATTTCCAGCCTGGTGTCATGAATATTACGTGACTGTGGCAACATATTTGAAAAACTATACGTGCCTTTTTACACATTTGTCTGCAGTTTCCCAGTGAAATTTCCAGCAGGGGCGCCAAAAGTGAGTGAAATTGTGTCTTAATCAGACCAGGTTTTTAAGGTGAATATTAGATGGAGTGAAACGTACCTTCTTAACCTAACCAATAGTTAGTGGATAGAAAACAGACATTCTTACCCTTAACCAATGCCTAAACCTAACCGCTAATGTCCAAAAACAAAATGAGAAATGAAAAGCACATTTTCGGAAGCAGCAAAGTCATCTTGTGTAGCTTCTATGACACTCTCGTCTCACATGTCAGCTTGCATGCTTGACTGGTATCAAACTGCAGACTTTGTAAATGTAGGTGAGTCTGTAATACAAATGTTAAAATGTTTCGTTTTTCAATAAGTGCGCTACAGTTAAAGTGTTTTGATATCATATCATAGCAGTGAGTAATAGTCTGAGTAATAGTGTGAATAAATGTGAAAAATAAGTGTTTAGAAAGTCATAATCATCTGTTGTAGATGTGATTTGTGTGAAAGTGATTAAAATGCACAGTTGTTATAGTGCCTCTAGTGTTAATTTCATCAGAAAACTGTAACGAAACAGAACGCATCACGTAAATGTCAGTTTGCAAAAATGTAGTTATAGTAAAGTTCATTCTATGAGACTAGGTTGGCCATTTCTCCAATGTACAAGCTGATTATCTGCAAGTTGTTTCAAAATCTCTGACAGTGACTGACAGATTATGTGAAGATTGTAACTACTGACATATTGGTTGACATGATTGACATCTTGTTTTAATAAAAAATTCTCACAATACCACTTACAGTAGATATGAAAGAGTCAGCACGCTTTATAGGCAAGACCTTCAGGTCACCCAACCATTGTAGACTTAAAAGGACACATTGAAATAACACAGACCCATTAAACTCAAAGAGTTCAGTTAAACAGGAACCTTTGGCCATTCACAAAGTCCCATTGTGTGAAATTTAGAGCTCACAGATAAAATCAGACAAGATCCTAGCTAACATTTGGCCTTGAAAGACAATATTCATCACACATTAAGAGATGGGGGAAATCGTAATTCACATTCTAATAGCTCAGGCAGAGAAGATATAATCAATAGCTGGACACTCCAAGCAAGACTGAGGAACCATGTAGCACAGTCATCCAGAAAACATATGTATAAAATTGCATGGAGCCTCCCCCGGTTTCCATAGAAACCCTCAACTTGTCTTAGACTGAGGGAGAAAAATGTGTGTAGCCATTATTCTATTGCTGGGTTTTAGTGCTCGAGCAGTGATTGGTTGGAAAAGCGTAGTGTTACCACAGTGCCAGTGCCACAGTATTAGTGCTTTGTGTAAGGATGATTTGCAAATGGGCTGGGTGAACATACTCTCATCCCCTCAAACCCCCTTCATTTTCACCTGTAAATATTCCCCTCTATTTGACTCTTAACTAAGTAAAAGAGAGCCATAGCCTTTCAGTTCTGAATAAAGGGGCCACCAAGCATCAGCAACCACCTGACTAATGACACAGCTTGTCCAAACCCCACCATCTGGACAGGATATTCAGCCCCTCTGGGTTCTTTACCAATCAATCATGCATACAAAATCGCATGACACCTCATCTTATTCATACAGTATAAGTACAAAAGCAGAAACACACAAAGAATAATAAGAATGAATACATTTGTATTATAATGCAGTCTCATATTATAATTTTTCATTTCAGTGTGCTTTGTCATTATATTGTTTGTTAAGCCATCAATTACTTGTAATTATGTGAGTCGGACATGTTCTGGTTGAGTACACATTAACTTTGTGTTGTTTTCATCAAGTTCTGCAGTTACAAAACCTTTGTAACTCTAAACATTTTCTTTTTCTACACCTATACTTTATCTCAACCACTCTATAACTCTTGCTCTTTTTAATCACTCTCTTTCAGGTTGTCTATACTCTGTTCCACTCTTATTTTGTCTTTCTTACTTCTCTCTCCTTCCCTATCTATGTCGCCACCTGTCACTTTTTCACCCCTATTCCCTCCCTCTTTCACTCGCTTCATGTACTGTTAATGCTTCGCCTCTTAGTCTGCACTTGCAGTGTCTGTTTTGGCTTAAATTTGCACATAAGCACAAGAGCATTTACATGGGCTACAGGCTAAATGTCTATCTCAATTAAACCCAGAATTAGTCCATCTGTTGAGCTGTGCCCACTGTTTGAGCCCCTGTGTCTTTGTAAATCTACAAGTAGCATTTCAGGATATCTGACAGTCTTTAAAGGGATAGTCCACCCAAAAATGAAAATTAATTCAATGTTAGGCAGTGTGTTAGTCTCAGCCACCATTCACTTTGTGATTGAGGCTTTTTGGATTAGCATGAGGGTGAGTAAAGGATGACAACATTTTCATTCTTGGGTGTACTATCCCTTTAACATGGCAAGTCGCACATCATGACAGTGCAGAACTATTTAAGTGGGTTCTGTGACTCGAATCTTAGGACTGACTCAAACTAAAGTCTCCATAGGTTGTGTAAAGAGCAGATACCACACATGGCATTTGTGGTAAGACAGCAACCGTAGAACTCAGTGCAGACAGGCATGGTGCGATGGAAATAAAGAAATAAACATGGTAGAATTTAAGTTCTCTGCTGCGTCTCTCTAATAAAAGGATTCACGGCATCATCAGGCACTGGGGAGCAATTCTGCAGTGAGGGAGGGTGAGGGGAACCACCAAAACAACATAGACAATGCAACGTACAGCACCATATGATGGCTAATACAGGTTCCACAAACAAAACAGCTTAATTGCAGCACAAATACCCACCAAAATAGAAAAGACTAGCTTCTACTTGAATATGTAAAAGGCTTTAATTCAAAAGTGCACTCTTAAAACTATCAACCTACAACCCCTATTCTGAAATAGTTGGGGCAGTATGAAAAATTCTAATAAAAACAAAAACAGAATTTTTTTTTATTTTTTTTTTTATGTACAGTATTTTTAAATTTCAAAAAATAATTGTAACACGCTCCAAAGTTGAGACAGTCGAGTGTTTACCACTGTGAAACATCGCAATTTCTTCAAATAACACTTATTAAGCATTTGGGCACTGATGACACAAGTTTGTTACTTGTTTCAAGTTTGAATTTTTCCCCATTCATCCATAATGCAGGTCTTTAGATGCACAATTGTGTGGGGTCTTCATTGCCATATGGTGTGCCTAATAATGCAACACACATTCTCAATTGGAGACAGGTCAGTACTTCAGGCAGTCCAATCTAGCACCCACTTGTAATCTGGGCAGTATGTGGTTTGAAGTTGTACTGCTGGAAAATGCAGGGACGTCATTGAAAAAGATGGTGCTGGATGGCAGTATATGTTGCTCCAAAATGTTTACATATCTGTCTGCATTCACGATGTTCTCACAGATGTGCGAGTTGCCCATGACATGGGCACTGACACACCTCTGGCCCATACAGACACTGGCTTTTAGTGATGCTAATAACAGCTTGGATGGTCCTTTTCCTCTTTGGCCTGGATAACACAACGGCTGTGATTTTCAAAAACTTTTTTGGACTCTTCAGACCAAAAAACACAGTTCCACTGTTCTACTTTCCACCTAAGATGAGACTGACCCCAGAGAAGTCGGCAGTGCTTCTGGACAGTGTTGATGTATGGCTTCTGCTTTGCATAGTAAAGTCTTAACTTGCATCTTTGGATGCAGTGGAGAGCGTTGTTGACTAATAAAGGTTTACTAAAAATATCCCAAGCCCATGTTCATGATATCATTACAGATGAACAATGTTTTTTTAAGACAGTGACGTCTGCGGCATCAGAGATCACGCACATTCAAATGTGGCGTTCATCTTGCCCTTTATGCACCAAGATTTGACCATATTCCTTTAATATTTTAACTATATTGTGCATTGTAGAAGGTGAAATGCCCAAAATCCTTCCAATTTGTCTTTGGGGAACATTGTTCTCAAAATGCTTGATTATTTGCTTAAGCATCTTTTGACAAGTCTTGAACAATCCTTGCTCTTTAAGGACTAGGCTGTTTTTGGAGGCTCCTTATATCTAGTATACAGTACGATGACCCAATTGCCTCACCTGTTTATTCACATCACCTTGTTATTTCAACTCGTCAAATTTTTATAAGTCTTAAATTGCCCCTGTCTTGCTGTCTGAACATTTTTTGGAGCGTGTTGCACTCATCTGATTTGAAATAACTGTACATTTTCAAAAAAACTATAGAATTCACAAGGTTAAACATCATATAATGTGTAGTTGTAGTGCTTTCAATACAGCAAAGGGTGAATATAATTTTCAAATCACTTCTTTTGTTTTTATTAGCATTTTTCATACTTTCCCAACTTTTTCAGAATTGAGGTTGTAGTTATTAACTCTTAAATCCAGCCCAAGATCATTATATTACGTGTATTATGCTAAATTAGGGCTGGGCGATATTGCCAAAATTGTTATCACGATAATCTTTTTCATATTGTTCGATATCGATATTTATCATGATATACATTTACACATCGCACTTTCTTTTTTTATTTCAATGTTGATGGAAGAAAAGAAGAAAACATTTATTCTAAACAGTCAAAATAGTCTCTACAAAACTGCACAGGGGGTCCAAAGATGGCCAAAGCAGTGGGGTCAAGGGGATCTTTTACCAAAATATTAAAGTATTTTATAGTTTATCAATTGAAAATGAATGTTAAAAGATCATCTGTTTGTTCTGAAGAATAGTGACAGCAGTCCAGTATTTGTAGGAATATTTTTACATTAAAATGTAAATATATTATATTAGAATATTATTTTTGATATTTCTTTAGATTCAAATATCCAAGTATGGGGCATAGAAGCCCTTGTGACTGTGGAATGATGCTGAATGTGGGTTCAGGGTTGTAGATTTTTCATTAAAGTGAGAGACTAGTCTGTCTTTCCTTATCCATTCCAGACATCTAATTAATTTTCACAAAATTAGAACAGAAATCTATTTGTTTATTATTAAAGGCTCGTAATATGCTGATTAATCACGTTATGGTCTAAAAGGTGCTTTGAAACCACTTTAACTCTTGCGGCGCTTCATGTCTTCACACATGCAGGGAAAAGAGGCAACGTGTGCAGAGCGGGACAGGGCAGACATTATGTATGTTTGGTGCTAGAGAACAATATTCAAGATTACAGCGCAGAAAGATCAGAGCTGTTGTCCACATCACTGTTGTTCTGTTGCGCTCTTCACTAGAGACGATGAGAGGGTGCAACCGTTGTCATGAAGTCTTGTGGTGCAGATGGAATCAATCCAGTGTACGATGTAGCCTAATCATTAGCAAGGCAGCTAGCATTAGCAAGTTCATCCAGTCTGACCCTACATTACAAATGGTGCGTTGTGAGCGAAGCTGAGAGCCTTTTCAATTAATTCCTATGAAAGCCGAGCGTCATGCTCGCAAGGTGGATCGTAGGATTGGCAGCGGTGCGGAGCAAGCTCTCTCTTAGCGCTGTTAGCGCTTTAAAGTGGATTTCGGCCGCCCCTGTGGAAACGCAGCCTGAGAAAGCCGAACTGCTTGTGTTTTAGCGACACGTAGTAAATATTGAACATTCCTCAAAAGCTTATCGTGGATTTTCTTTATCGAGATATATATCGATATCGTTTTATCGCCAAGCCCTATCCAAAATCTGCCAGGTTACCCCACCGGCTCTGCCTAGATTGAGTGGTCATTAGTGGGCTAATGAAATGCAGGTTTCTTCATTACAACCTAGTTAGAGAGTACTTGTTGCGTGTCTTCATATGCAAGTACAAAACCCCATTAAACAAAACATAATAATCCAAAACAACACTACCACCGATTCTAAATTGCAATTTCTCACTGTGAAAATGCATGGAATCTCTCTTATATGTTCCTCAGGTTCATGGGGATTCAGCAAATATTTTGAAGATAATAAAGGAGGAATAATGAGCAATAAAGAAACAACTAATACATATATGTAATTGCTAGTCAACAAGCAACAGAACCGCACCAGTTAATTACAGCTGTGCATGAGAAATGCACATAAGAGCCCATCAGTGGAATCAACTCTACATAAAATTTTTCAGTAAATTAATATCTCACATATGACGTAAATACCATATAGTCCTCTATAGATTCATCTGTGTGCATCTTACAGTGAATGTAATCTACATAAATGAAGAGTGGGAAAGAGGGGGCCTAAGGACTGTTGCTGTCGGTCTCTGATCTCCAAGATGGAAACCATGCCCATTGTGAGAAAAGGCTTGTGGGAAGGGGGCGCAGCCATGACAACCAACCACTGCTATCCGGCACTCACCAAATGAGAGCCAACTGAAGGCTAGAATATGTCTGGAAGATTGCAACCCCCTCAGACCAAAACAGACTGACAAATTGTTCACAAAGTCAGCCCAGCAAGACAGTAAAAAGCTGACATTTCAGGCTAAAACACAACACATTCTTTGTGGTGATGTAGAGTATAATTGAATTTTCCACTCCTAACTGTGTTACTTTTAACAATGGTTCTCTCAATCAGTCAAGGAAATCAATTGCACAACACAGGTAGAGTCCATTTTTATTAGGGCTGTTGATTTAATTCAGTGGGATTAATTATACAAAAAATGATGTGTAAAAAAAAAATAACAAAATGTTTCATCCCCGGACCATAATAAGGAATTTTCCCATTGTCTGAGCAATTTAAGTAATGCACCACATATATGCTTCTACAAGTCTCAATCAGTAGGGGGCAGAAAATATAACAGCAACTGTTAAAGGGATAGTTCAGTCAAAAATGAAAATTATCTCATCATTTACCCTCATGCCATCCCATATGTGTATTACTTTCTTTCTACTGTAGAACCCAAATTAGGATTTATTAGATATTATATTAGAATAATATATCAGCTCTGTAGGTCCATACAATGCAACTGAATGGTTGCCAAAATGTAGATGGTCCAAAAAGCACATAAATACATCATAAAAGTAATCAATATGACTCCAGTGTTTTAATCCATATTTTCAGAAGTGATATGATAGGTGTGGGTGAGAAACAGATCAATATTTATGTTCTTTGCATGAAATTCTTCTCCGTGCAATGTAGAAGATAAGCATGAAGAATGTGGATTACAAAAACACAATAAGAAGAATGTATAAATTAATCATTTAATATTTTATTTTATATTATTAATCATAAAAATTATCTGTTTCTCACTCACACCTATCATATCACTTTTGGAGATATAGATTTAACCACTGGAGTCTTATGGATTACTTTTCTGCTGACTTAGGTGATTTTAGTAGCTTTAAAATTTTGACACCCTTTCAATTGCAAATTCTTCTAAAAATCTTCATTTGAGTTCAGCAGATAAAAGAAAGTCATACACGGAGTCGCTGCTGCCTAACGTCTGGAGCGGTGGAGCCGCAGAGGGGCCTCCATCCACCAGGGGTCAGAGGACTTGCTCCAGTCCGCCTGAGGAGGAGCAGCTGTCGTCTGCCAGAGGGTGGAGGAGTGATCGAGGACCAGGTGACGGCATGTCTGGGAACCGGCAAGCTGCCGTATGCATTTATGTTGTGTGTCTTTTTGTTTCATGAAATATTATTTTGACCGTTCAGATGGTTCCCTCCTCCTCCTTTCCAATTTTAACCTTGTTACAATGAGCATGACTTCAGTGCAGCAAAAGGTCTCCATTCGTAGGTTAATTCCCCCAAAAACTGTAAACACTGTGGCGCAATCAAAACTTTGCTGCTTGTTTGAGCATCCTGATTAGCCCAGCACAGCAACATTGACTCCACCAATGATGTACGTTAGAGCTGGAGTTTCAAGGAAACCATGCTGGATGTGCAATGGAGGCCTGGGGGTCTAACACCACTCTGCATGGAGCCTGCCCATACATGCCGTCTAGCCCTGACCCAGTGAGCAGGCTCTGTTTTTGGCAATGACAGTGTGTGTGATTCAGGAACTCCACTGCTTCATTAACGGGCCTCCTCTGGGGAAACCCTGACTGAGTAAGAGAAGGGGAAAGGGGGAAGAATAAAGTGGAGATGTGGGCAAATGAGTAGACTGAGAATATAGAACCTTAAAGAAAAAATAAGATGAAACAATATAACAGAGCTCCCGGCAAGAAACTGCATCATCCTCAAAGCAGGTATTGTTGTAATGTTATTGTTTTTCAGAGTTGTACTGCTTGAAAAGACCACTTATGGTAGACAGTCCTATCCGTCTCACCCTGTGATCTCCTGTAATCTTCCTTTGCCTACTTTCAACTGACTGTAGCAGTAAGGACACTACACGTGATGGCTAAACAATCACAAAGAAACAGGGAAGGCAAAACTACAGGCACGTACATCCATTTTGATTTGGGAAATTGTGGGAGGGGTAAATTAAACTAGAGCGTCCTTTTTACTGTTTCCCATGGGGGTCCCGCTTTAGCACTGAAAACTCTTTCTCCCCCATCCCCAATCCCACCCCCCTTCCCATCCATCCGCACCCCTCCCCCAAGCTCCTCTTTCTCTGTGTGAGCCTCTCTCATGACATATGGGCTCTTCTCTGCATTGGCAGCACTGGGAAGCAGCATTTATTGTGCAGCGTTCTCTCAGCAGCCATGCCAACGCCGGCAGAATGAGCAGGAATACCCTCGGCTAACCAGTCAGAAGCAGCCTTCTCTTCTAACTGCAGGAGGATTTATTTTAAGAAGATGTGCCAGTCGTTTAATTGCTGACAGACCATTCTATACACAAATTAACAGTGTTAGCACTCTCTTCTGCATGTATTTATTTTACAGTGAATACGGTATATAATGAAATTATATTAGAGAACATAAACACATTTCTATACCCCTGCTTGCATATAGCAACTTACTTGACAATCTTTTCTGCTGATTTCTTTAAAGACCCCATAAAATGGCTTGATGAGTCCAGTTTACTTTTCTGTGTTGATGTATTCCCTATTGATACAGGAATTTGGGATGGGACATGTTAAATGGCTTGTTCCTTAATTAAGCAATAGCCTTTAGTGAACATCACAAACATGAACCATAATTTGTTTTTAGTATTGTACTTATTATTGCTAACTTGAGTATGAGTGCAAGTATGCAAATGCAGAAGCTTCATGTCTCAGACCACAATTCATTACACATCGCAAGACCGCATTGCATTTTCAACACTGCCAACAAGGGGTGCTATAGCGGATAGCAATAATGTGAACTTTTCTCTTCTATGGTGAGCTTTCTCTTTCAAATCAACTATTGTCATGGCAGAGCAACAGTTTGAAGAGAAAATTGCTGAGCATGTGTCACCGGTCCTACTCGACCTGGCCCGCATGGGATTCGAACCGGCGATCCCTGGCATGGGATCTAGCAAGGAGGCTATAAAAGCCATGGCCTCTAGCCTCTGTTGCTAGTGCATCTCTTAAGGCCAGGAGAGTGAGGTTTACAGACTGCACTGCTATCACACATCAGCTGGCTACCATTAAACCCACCCCCTAAAACTCCCTCCCATCCGGGTCACGGCACCAGTGTCACCAATCCTACTCGACCTGCCCAGAGCAGGATTCGAACTGCCGATCCCCGGCATTGGAGCCAGATGGGCTAACAAGGGGGCTATAAGAAGTCATGGCCTCTAGCCTCGGTTGCGAGAGCCCAAGAGAGTGAGGTTTACACTCTGCACTGCTATCACTTACCAGCTGGCTACCTTTACATTTTTAAGTTCAAATATATAATAAAGAAATATATTTACAAATAAATTGAAGGTAATGCTATTACTCCCTTCAGGACTGAGGTTGCAAGAACGCACACTAAGAATGTTCAACTGGACCATGCGCTGGCAATGCATTGGCCAAGCGCTCATATCTACATATGCATACTTCTGGTATACAAGTTTATCATTCGCCTCAAAGCTAACAGACATGGACCAAAAGCCACAAAACAATTTTTATTTTATTGGGTCTTTACAATTTTTTTTTTTTATATCAACGTTCTACATTTTAAAGAGTATCTGCAATTGGTCGTTATTCCTGTAAAGAGTGCAGCCCTATAGGCTGTTCCTTATGAGAGACATGGGAACATGGAAGTTTGAGTTGATACTCCTTCATGTTCCTCAAATCACTGTAGGCACTTCTGGACTCTGATATTACATCTGGACATGGATATATCTACAGAGATATACCACCCTAAAAAAGCCACTAGCCACAGAACATGGAGCACAAAAATGTATCCCAGATCAATAATTCTCTCATACTCTAAACAAAATGGCAACATGAAAAGGAAGCCAACAACATTCAAGAAATTTCTAACCATTAATGAGTGAAAAACGTTTCGCCAATCCTTGTGTCTTCATTTAAACTATACAAACATTGGTGATAATGGATAATTACAGTTTGTCAAATTATGACAGTCTTTCAAGTCTTTCAAGCATCAGGACTGGATGGGCTTCCCTCAGCTATGAACTCAATGCTTCACCCTCCATCATACTGTCTTTTTAGTCTTGGGTACAACATCAGATGTTCTTGTAGATATCCATATCACTCCGTATACTCATATGTTAATGTGTCTACTGCTATTTGTTTCCTCAGGACTGTAAGCAATGTGCTCATTACAATCCATTAACTTTTAAACTGCTAACATATGCTAAAAAATATTAACAGGTAATTTATGCAGGAATTTAATTCAGAAACTGCTACACAACACCTGAAAATACAAATCGTCTATCTCCAACTTCAGCACTATATTTCAGCACCAAAAGACTGCAGAGGGAATCAGAACACATGGTGCACTGGGGATGCACCAAAACTGTCCCAGCATCAGCAGCATCTGAGAGCAACCTGTACCCTGATGTCAAAGATTCATTTCAAACTCATGTAGGAGGCAAACAGATTCAGCTGTGGGACATGCAACCACATCCCGTTGTCTGACAAATCGGGATTAAGGGCATTAGACTGAAGCCAAGCGGACCAGCAAAGCCAAACTGTCATGTGCAAAGAACAAGTTCTCGTTTTAGGTTGAAAATACATACGTTTCCCTCTTTATTCCACACTTTAAAAACCTGATAAGGTTCTTACTAATTTCGCTGTATGGTCAGAAAAGTAGGCTAAGCTTCTTAATCTGCGAGAAACCACAGCACAATTGTCCCACCTCTCTACACTGTGACATGTCAGCAAAAAAAAACATAAACATCATGTTTTGGCATCAAGTAAGTGTTTTGAGCAGCGGTTGTGAAATCACAACATCATCTCAATCTCAAGCACACAAAAGGACAAACCTGTCTGTCCTTTGCCGAGCGTCTTTTCCAGGCGATACGGTCCCACGTAATTCGCATGTTGAGAGCTGTTGTCTTTTCCCGACGATGACATTTTTGTGTTATACGGACGGAAGTTGTGCTGCCGATAAATTGTTGCAATTCGGCAATAAAGTAATTACTGAGTACCGCAGTTATTTCCCCGCCCAGCTCGCGCTCAAGACGCTGCCTCTCTCTCTCGTTTGAGAATCGGTGGGGCTGCTCCTCTCCTCCGCGTCTCCCTCTTTCTCTCTCTCTGCTGCGAGTGCTCTGATAATCGCACAGCAAAGACAGAGAGAGAGAGAGAGAGAGAGAGAGAGAGAGAGAGAGAGAGAGAGAGAGCGCGCGCGCGCGTGTGTGTGTGTGTGATGCTCTGCCTGCGCCTGCGTGCGCATAACACAAATCTCATAAAAGACGCCGAAGAGCGCTGACTGATGTTGTGTTTGAATAAGAAATGTCTTAACGTTTATATGCTAGGCTTTATGAGAAAGTCGGAAATATAAACTCTTGTATTCTGATGGCTGCACTGTAATAATTATTATTATTTTCAAATGTCTGAAGATGGTTAATCGTTCTTGGAATTATAGGCCATATATTTTACTTTTTACTTTTAAAATTCTCCCATCATTTGCTCGCCCTCATGCCATCCCAGATGTGTATGACTTTCTTTATCCTGCAGAACACAAATTATGATTTTTTTTTGAAGAATATCTTAGCTCTGTTGGTCCATACAAGTGAATGATGACCAGAACTCAGAAGGTCCATAAATTATATTAAGGCAACTTAAAAGTAATCCATATGACTTCTGTCTTATATACAGCCACAAGGCTGTATATTATTATCTCACCCTCTCTTCTCCCTTTTCTTTATCATTTCCCTTTCAACTCTCTAGTTGAGACTGGGTCTGAGTAAACAAGTGTCAGATACTCCATTAAAATGAATAAGCAAGACCTATGCAGAGCAGTGGATAATTTTTTTTTTTTTATCTGTTCAACCACACCATTTCACTTGAAGCTGATTTCATGATTGTTTTAGTGATTACCCTTATACAACAATAAATCTCAGTCCTAGTAGTCTCTGTCAGTCTGAGAACACTCTGATGTGATTAAACCAGAGGTCAGCTGTGGTTGTGACCATCTGCTTTTATTTTTATCACAGAAGCTAGAGATATAGTGAAAAGGCTGATGAGACTGACCTTTGAATATCTCTCTCAAATAGGCAGACACTTACCACAATGACTGACACAGAGAGAGACTGACATGTCATTGGACTTTGCAGGTTAACCTCAACAACAACAGGGGTTTTACAAGCTGATATTCCAATTCATTAATTGCACCTCCTTCCCCCATTTTATTTAAGCCATTGGCTAAGCTGTAAAAGCTATAACCTGACAGTTAAATCAATCAGCACTCTCTTTTGTCATTCAGCAATGGCTCACACAATATAAAATCTGCTTATATGGTAAAACATTATTTAAACCACTTTTCTTCTGTTGAATCAGAATTATCCAGTCCAATTGTTTGGAAAATATTCTGAAGTTAAAGTTTGATTTAAAGGGAGAGGTGGGAAGATTTATTTAGTCAGCCTAAAACAATGACTGTTCATGCACGGTGCACAAAGAAAATCAAATATATTACAGGAAGAGATGTGTACACTAAATCTCCTCCTCTGTGAATACTGAGTGCCTGATGGAAGTTTGAATAGTTTGGCACTTCTTTCCAAAATAATTAAAAGTATAAAAAATAGGAGCTATTATGAACAATGTTTCAAACAATTTTATGAACTATTATGAATTGTCTTAAGTGATTATGAATTTCAATATTCAGTCAAATATAAAACCTATTAACATCATATTTAAGTCTTAATTCAAAATTAATAATAAGAACATGCCCATCTGCAAAATATAATATTCAGTCAATAGAAGTGAAAGCAATTGCTGCATTGTAGTGGACTCAGGGACTGATGAAACATTCTAAGAAACATATAGCAATTCTTTAACACAGTTTGTGGTTGTTGAAGTGTCACGAGGCATTACGTGGGTTCATTCAAGTAAATAAAAGTCAATACAATTTTTCCCTAATCAGAATCAAAATGTATTTATATAGCTTTATTCAGGGACGTGCACAGACATTTTGAGGGGCAGGGGCTAAAGTGGAAAAAAAGGCAATTCTCATAATTATTTATTAAATAAAAATGTTTTAAATTTTTTTTTAATAATGTCATGGCAAAGGCTGTGAATACTTACGTACATTCGATTTTAAAAAAAGATTTTAAACAAACTTATTTCACGTTGTCATTATGGGGTATTGTTTGTAGAATGTTTAGGAAAATAATGAATTTAATAAATTTTGAAAAAAGGGCACTGTCTCTCGAGGAAGCCGCTTTTGATGTCTATGTGTGCACGTGCCTGGCTTTATTGCCAAGTAAGCTTAAATATACAAGGAATTTGTCTTGCTGACAGAAGCTTCCAGTGTGCAAATACAAAGACAGAGATAATAATAATAATAAAAAAAATTATAGAAATAAAAAGGGAAAAGAATACACCACACACAAATTTGAAGTTAGAAGTTTACATACACTTAGGCTGAATTCATTCAAACTAATTTAACTACTCCACAGATTTCATATTAGCAAACTATAGTTTTGGAAAGTCCGTTAGGACATCTACTTTGTGCATGACATGAGTAATTGTTCCAACAATTGTTTACAGACAGATTGTTTCACTTTTAGTTTACAATTCCAGTGGGTCAGAGGTTTACATACACCACGTTAACTGTGCATTTAAGCAGCTTGGAAAATTCCAGAACATGATGTCAAACCTTTAGAAAATTAGATCTGATTGGCTAATTGGAATCAATTGGAGATGTACCTCTGGAGGTATTTTAAGGCCTACCTTCAAACTCAGTGCCTCTTTGCTTGACATCATGGGAAATCAAAATAAATCAGCCAAAATTCCTCCGAAAATAAAAATGTGGACTACCACAAGTCTGGTTCATCCTTGGGAGCAATTTCCAAATGCCTGAAGGTACCACGTTCAACTGTAAAACAATAGTATGCAAGTATAAACACCATTGGACCCCGCAGCATCATACCGCTCAGGAAGGAGACGCATTCGGTCTTCTAAAGATGAACATAGTTTGGTGTAAAAAAAGTGCAAATCAATCCCAGAACAACAGCAAAGGACCTTGTGAAGATGCTGGTGGAAACAGGTAGACAAGTATCTATATCCACAGAAAAATGAGTCCTATGTCGACATAACCTGAAAGGCTGCTCAGCAAGGAAGAAGCCACTGCTCCAAAACCGGGGGGGCAAATATCTTATTTTTTTGGAGAAATGTCCTCTGGTCTGATGAAACAAAAATTGAACAGTTTAAACAATCATGACCATCATTATGTTTGGAGGAAAAAGGGTGAGGCTTGCAAGCCAAAGAACACCATCCCAAACATGAAGCATGGGGGGTGGCAGCATCATGTTGTGGGGTGCTTTGCTGCAGCAGGGACTGGTGCACTTAACAAAATAGATGTCATCATGAGGAAGGAAAATTATGTGGATGTATTGAAGCAACATCTCAAGACATCAGCCAGGAAGTTGAAGCTTGCTCGCCAATGGGTCTTCCAAATGGACAAATGACCCAAAGCATACCTCCAAAGTTGTAGAAATATGGCTGAAGGACAACAAAGTCAAGGTATTGGAGTGGCCATCACAAAGCCCCGACCTCAATCCGATAGAAAATTTGTGGGCAGAACTGAAGTATACATCAGTTCCGTCTGGAGGAATGGTCAAAATTCCAGCAACTTGTGAGAAGCATGTGGAAGGCTACCAAAAACATTTGACCCAAGTTATACAATTTAAAGACAATGCTAACAAATACTTAAAGTGTTATGTAAACTTCTGACCCACTGGGAATGTGATGAAAGAAATAAAAGCTGACATAAATTATTCACTGTACTATTATTCTGACATTTCACATTCTTAAAATAGCGATCCTAACTGACCTTACACAAGGAATGTTTTATACGATTAAATGTCAGGAATTATGAGTTTTAATGTATTTGGCTAAGGTGTATGTAAACTTCTGACTTCAACTGTGTGTGTGTCTGTTATATACAGAGGCAAGGAAATGTATGGCAGAAGAGGTAGGGCATGTTGGATAAATATATATAGACTAAGCTATGTGTATTGCACATAATTACTACTCAATTGGGCAGTTTTAACGATTCATGAGATGAATAGCCTGAGGAAGAAAAAAAAACAAAAAAAAACACCCGTTCCTGTGCCTGACGGTTCTGGTGCTCAGTGCACTGTAACGCCTGCCAGAAGGCAACAGTTCAAAAAGGTATTGGGCTGGGTGAGTAATCCTCTCAGCAGTCCACACTCTCTTTTGTATACTTCTGATGTCCAATTTCATAGCTGAACCAAACAAGACAGATATTGATCATAGGACAGTGCATAGGACAGACTCAATGACTGCGGAGTAGAACTGTAACAGCAGCACCTGTGGTAGGTTGAACTTCATCAGGTGGTGAAGGAAGTACAACATCTTCTGAGCCTTTTTCCACAATGGAATCATTGTTGGTATCCCACTTCAGGTCCTGAGAGATGGTAGTGCCCAGGAACTTGAATGACTCCACTGCTGCTACAGTGCCGTTTAGAATGGTGAGCACTGTCAATGTTGGGGTGTTCAGATGGTGTAATTTTGTCTGGAAAATAGCTGGGATGATGCTGGGTGTTGAAAGCTGAACTGATGTCCACAAAAAGGATCCTTGTATATGTCCCTGGTCTGTCCAGATGTTACATTATATGATGCAATCCCATGTTGACTGCATCATTCACAGACCTGTTTGCTCAATTAGCAAACTGAAGGGGATCTAGAAAGGGACCAGTGATGTCCTTCAGGTGGGCCAACACCAGCCTCTCAAATGACTTAATGACCATTCAGCTTCAAAAACACTCCAATCAGTGCAGTCAAAGCAGGCTTATAGTTCCAGCTCTGCTTCATTAGTCCATCCTTCTACAGTCTTTACTACAGGTTTAGCAGATTTTATTTTCTGCCTGTAGGTTGGAAGATGATGAACCAGACGGTGATCAGAGAGTCCCAAAGCTGCTCTAGGGACAGAGTGTTATGCATCCTTTAATGTTGTGTAGCAATGATTCAGTGTATTTCTGTCTCTGGTTGGGCATGTAATGTGCTGTTTGTATATGGGCAGTTCACGTGTGAGATTTGCCTTATTATTATTTTTATTCATGGAGATTTTAACAAGTGAGTCTGGGTATTGTTGTTCCCTGTCTGATCTGCTCAGCCAGCTGTTGCAGAGCTGCATTCATGCACGCATGTGGAGGAATATAAATACTCACCAGAATAAAAGAGAAAAACTCCTGTGGTTTGATAAAGAGCACTTCCAAATTAGGACAGCATATCTTCTTTAACATAGTGTTATGTTCTGTAAGGAATTCCCTGGGCTGCAATACTATTCCAATCCACTAAGGAACACTGTGTAGGATAAATATAGCCTGTCTGCAAGAAAGCGAGAGTTGAAGAGCTCGAAGTAGTGTGATGGAGTGAATAAATGTGCAGATGATGTTAACTGGTAGTCTTCTACTTTTATTCATTTGAATGAAGTAAAACTCTGCTTCCGTGCCCATGCTTACATCCTTTCTTCTAATGGTAAGAGAGCCTGCCATACAATTCACTACATGGAAGCAAATCTTCCAAAATGACTTGCTAGTCACAGAAGCATGTGGCGACACATGGCCTGATAACTACAGGCAGTTATTTTACATTGCCTTGGAACGGAGGGCCAGATACTTTTCTATACTCTGCCAAATGGAGGTACGGCTCTTGAAGCTCACTTTATGCCCAAAGTTAATGCTGTTGTGACTCTACATAAATTCAGACAGCGAGCATAGTGCTCTGAAGAAACCATAAACCAGTACTTAACGGAGTCATTTCAACTAGCTGTTGATTGTCAGTTCGGAGGAATGGAGGACGAAATGCTGCAGAACCAATTAATTGAACAAGCAACCTTTATAATTTATCTTTTTACTGAGCTTAGAGGTGCTACAATGTAGCAGCTACATTGTTCTCTCAAACTGATTTGCAAAGTACAAATCACCAACTTCCCTTACACGAGGGGAGTCAAAACCTGACCGAATTCATCACTCATGATGGGTTATTCAGATTTACGAGGTTCAACTTTTCAAAAAAATTATGAAAACTGTATTTGTGGGCTTACCAGGAGTACACAATTATTTGGATGACTCATTGTGTATGGACAGGATAAAACTGATACCAATTTACATGCAGTTCTGAGCCGACTCACTAACATTGGCAGAATTTGCTATTCTACATGTTCAGTTTCAGACCAGAGTAGGATTCGTTATCTAGGCCATGACATTTCAAAAGACGTACAGCACCCTAACCCTGATTCAGTTGAAGCCATTTCAAATGCTCCTGCCCCAACTGAAATGCCTGCACTATGGTCTTTCTTAGGCCTTGAATCTTGTTTTAGCAAGTTTATTCCAAATAATGCAATGGCTGTAGGACCGGACCCCACTGCCAGCTACTGTGAAGATTAATGTGTCACAGAATGTGTCATTCACATGGACTGAAGCAGCTAATGCAAGTTTTCAAATGTTGAAACCGCTATTAGTCCACAGCCCAGTCTTGGCTCTGTTTGACCCTTCCTTACCTATGTACATGCTCACTGATGCTTCGGATTATGGCATTGGAGACCAGACAGAACGTCCAATAGCATTTGCCTCTCGTAAATTGAAACCAACCGAAAGAAAATACATTACAGTTAAGAAAGCAGCATTAGGTTGTGTCTGGACAGTAACTTACATCTCCATAAGAAGGTTTAGCTTAAGAACTGACCATCAAGTGCTGCCTACAATACTGTCCACTAGATGAATGAACAGAGCAGGAATGAGAATAGCTTGTTGGTCAGCCAGACTTCTTTGTTTCAAATACAATCTGGAGCACAAACCAGGAAAATCAAACTTTGTTGCGGATTGTTTACCACATTTGCCACAGCCCATTTCTGGTGCTGACCATGAAGATGAACCAGGGATTATTACAGAGATCTCAACGGACCTTTCAAGATCCATTCCTGTTAAGGAACTCTTCGAGACCAGTGAATCTTACCCAGAAGGGTCCAAGCTACATGCTCAAATCAGGCAGGGATGGCCTAAAATATATTAAAAAAATTATTAGTGCATTATGGGCTTACATTCAGGCGAGACTTGAGTTAGCTGTAGATAACATGTATATCATGAGAGGTCAGAGACTAGTCATGCCAGTTGCTTTGTGCCCCAAGTTTGTTCACCTGTACATGAAGGGCACCAGGGAATGGCAAGGACCAAACAATGGTTAAGAGAACTTTACTGGTGGCCATGTATGGACTCTGATGTGCATTTGACTATTTCATTTTGTACTGCCTGCCAGTCCTGTGATAAAACTGCCCGAATTCGCCCTGCTGCATTACAGCCAGTGGATTTGCCAGATGGTCCATTTCAGAAAATCGTAACAGACACTGTGGGACCTTTTGAGGAAGCCACATATGATTGCTGCTTTGCCATCACAATGGTGGATTATTATAGCAAGTGGCCTGAGGTTGCATTCACCTCAAATGTTACAGCAGACACGGTAACAAAGTTCCTAGCATCTGTGTTTGTGAGAGAAGGAAACCCACTTCCTTTAGTCAGAGATAATGGTCCTCAGATGACTTCTACATCGTTTGCTGATTTCCTTGCTGAAAGAGGAATAAAACTCATTCGTTCAAGTGTTTAATGGCCCCAAGCGAATGGTGCTGTGGAACAAAACAATGGAATCATGTTTTGAAGAACTGTATCCAAGTAGCTGAAACACAGCAAAATCCTTAAAAAAAAAAAAAAAGAAAGAGTCACGTATTTCCTCCAGAGATACAGAGCTACGCATTTACCTACCTTTAGCTACCCAGGAGTTTGACCATGCCGTTGAAAGGGAGGAAAATGTGTTCAACGTTGAACAACACACGTGCCTTGTGAGAATGTGAAAAATATGTTTATAAAAAAACTCAGACCAAGCATTATGTGTTGAGTGATGGTAAGAGGTGGAATGCAGCCCACTTGTCTCTTGTTCCAGAGAACACCCAAATTGCATTGGAGGAGGTTCAGGTAAGCTCAGGAACTGAGAGTCTTTAGGAGTACACAGGCTAGACAGCCTCCTGTGTGGAAAAGACTGTTACAAAGTGAAAAACTTTCAGGCATTAGTATTATAACAAACATGGTTGAAGTATGCTTGTTTAAAATGTTATTGTGTTAAATTCTTGTTATTGAGTGTACTGCATAGGACTGGTTATGTTGATATACACCTGAAAGTACATGCTGTGAAAGTACATATATAATGATGTCATTGAAGTTATACTTCATCATTAGGTTGACGCAGAGTTAAACTGAATGATTCTTTCACTATGAGTTGAACTCTTTAAAGTAAGAGGGGAATGTTATGTTCAGTAAGGTATTCCCTGGGCTGCAATACTATTCCAATCCGCTGGGGAACACTGTGCCTGTCTGCAAGAGAATGAGAGCTGAAGTGATCAATGGAGTGAATAAACCTGCAGATGATGTTTAACCGAGAGCCATCTATATTTTTTCATTTTAATGGGGTTAAACATTACTGTACACCAACTTTCATTGATGTAAAAGCATGTTGTTTTCCCGTTAACTCTGCAATGTGATCCGCTCTGAACCGCTGAAAACCCTGCAGATGTAACGCACTGTCCGGAATGACTTCACTAAGCCAGGTTTCTGTGAGGCACAAGGCAGCAGAGTTTAAAAAAATCCTTGCTTGTGCGGGTGAGGAGATGTAGTTCGTCCATTTTGTTAGGAAGAGAGTGGAGATTCGCTAGATGAATACTTGGCAACGCTGTTCGAAATCGTCTGAGCTTGACCAGCTTCCCTTGCCTGCATCTCATAGCGTGCTTCAACAACACCGCTGCGCCTCCTACTAAAATGTAAAGCAAAATGTCTGAATAGTACAAAACTGGGAAAAGATTGTCTGGTATGTGCTGCCGAATGTTCAGCAGTTCGTCCCTGGTAAAAACTGATTGGAATAAAATTGTTAAACACTGGACAAACAAAAACAAAGAATGAGAACTCCACACCGAGGCTGCCATGAGGCGACATCTTGTAGAATGAAAAACATTTAAAAAATGTTGTCATATTTGAATGAACTTATTGAACTCTCAACCAATTGGGTGTTCTTACAATGAATTGTTGATGTATATTTGTAAGTGTTGGCTGTGTATATATTTCCATGTAAAACATTATCATACAGCCCAAGAACAAGGGTGACTAATGATAAATTAGCTCTGCTCTGAAAAGGGAACAGATTTTGTAGTTCTTCAAATTCATCACCGTGCCAATTTGAAAAATATTATAGAGGAATGGGCAACATACATTAGAAACCATACAGAGAGCAAAAAAAAAAAGCAATTTTCTCTCTCTCTTTCACCTTCATCTTTCTTTCATTCACCTTCCCCTTGGTGGGCTTGGATGAAGCCATGGATGATGATTAACCTTTAGCTCAGTAAAAGTGCCGTTCACCATAAGTCCTGTTGTTTTTGAAAAACAAAGTTCTTATGTAGAGAAATGTGATTGTATAAGACTAAAATACTTTTCTTTCTCTCTTAAAAAGTGTTAGTCACCTAAAAATTCTGGTTTTATTTGCTCACCTTCATGTTGTCCCAAATTTTCTTTTTCTTTATACTGCATTTCTTTTTGTGTTCTGTATAAACACAAAAGAACATTTTAAGCAGTATGTTAGGGAATGACACTTTCATTGTATGGAAAAAAAATTTGTGATTCAAAATTAAATGGTGACTGAAGTAACATTCTGCCAAACATTGCCTTTTGTGCTCCAGAGAAGAAAGCCAAGTTTGGAACAACATAGAGGTGAGTAAATAATTACAGAAAAAGGCAGAACATTTTTGGATTAACAGTCTCTTCAAGGGGGAGAAAGAGATTTGTTAATATTAGGATTTGTATTCAATGGGTGCTTCTCAATCGGAAGGCTGCAGACTAGTTAGGCTGGATATCTCGGCTGCCACTTCATCAAGCCTAGCTTCAGCCTCAGAAGGACTGGTCTAGGAAGGACACAGCCTAACTAGGCTGCAGCCGTCTGATTGAAAAGCACCCAATGCATCTCTGGACCTTTGCAGTTGCAGCGGAGTGTGATGATCCAATGCTGTGCTCCTGAGTTAGGGAGCAGAGGTAATGGCAACAACGACGCTGTTATTCGATTCTTGTTTAATTTAGCCACACAAAAAAATAGCATGTTGAGGAAATATTTGATTTTCAAATACTATGTCAAAGCAATGTTCCAATTAATAGAAACACATTGTTGTTTGTATTTGCCAGAGGATTTATGACTCACCACTGTTGACAATTCCGATAGGGGGAAAGGTAGCAAACAATACTGTTTCCCTGCTTAAAAAAAAAAAAAAAAAAAACACTTCCATGCTGGTCTAGGCTGGATGATGCTGGATAGTGCTGGTTTGGTGCTGGCCTAGCTGGTCGTTTTATCAGCAAAACTTAGCTGCTGGTTAAGCTGACCAGCATGGTCTTTCTGAAGAAGCTGGTTAAAATTGTTGGTAGCAACTTTAGAATAAGGTTCTATTTGTTAACATTAACAGCATTAGTTAATGAGTAAGGAACAATAGTTTTACAGCATTTATTAATATTAGTTCATGTTAAAACATACAAATTATTTTTAAAATGTAGAACAATTATTAACATTAGTTAATTAGTTCTATATGAACTAACATGAACAATTGTATTTGTATTAACTAACATCAAACAAACATAAACAAATGCTTTAAAATATATGTTGTTAATTGTTTATTTATGATACCTAATGCATTGGCATACATTAACGAATGGAACCTTTTTGTAAAGTGTTTCCAAATAATTTAAAAGACTGGTGCCGAGACCAGCACACCAGTATCACATATTGGGGCTCCAGCACCCAAAACACAACATAATATAAAGGTGACCAGCAATGCTGGTATGTGCAATATTCAGAAATTGCTTTTGGGTGGGCCTTAATAAAATTGGATGGGCCGTTTTCACCCCATTGTTTTTTCCAAAGTTTTCCTTAAAAACGAATTGTCCGAAAAGATGCATTCATACAGTTCTTTTCACGCTTTCAGAAATCAGAGTATATGCTTTAAGTATTTATAAGTATACATTTTAGGTCAAAGAATCCTCTCCAATATTCTGGGTGGTCTGGGCCAACCACGGCCCACCCTTGGCTACGCCACCTGGCAATATCCAAAGCTCTAGTGACTAGTTTATCACTGAACATTTGCAAACCCTGTTCAAAGCTAAGTCTTTTCCATTTCACCAGCATATTCAGGCTTAATGCCTAGTTAAGTTAATCATCATCTAAATATAAACTTTTTTTTTTTTTTTTTACCATTTTACCAGCCTTTTCTATATGTGTTGTTTAGACTATTTCAATTTGTGGGTAGAAATGTGCTAAACTTACATTGATTAAAAGCTATCATACTTACAGGTATCACATGGTTGCCAGGCAGCAGCACATGAATCTATGCCAAGATACATCTCTCCAATTCAAAATCAAAGAACATGAGAATCTTTTCAGCAGCTCATTAAGTTACCACCATGTTATGTAGGCTTAGGAGAGAATAAATATATACAGCTCATCCTTAATTATAATGAGAGAGAGATGTTTCTTGGGTAAATAATTACTACATAAGGCACAAATTGTTAGCAATTAGGAGGAGACTCTGGTGCAAGCAGAGATAATTTAGTCTGCACTGCCTTAATAATTGCACCATGGCTAACACATAATGCTGTGTTGCAATTGTAGTCCCTTCGAATCAATGCAGTTACATTAACCCAAGCTCTCTAGTTAACCCCTGACTTAAAGGAACCACTCGGGTGTGATCTAATGATGCCCCCCCCCCCAAAAGCATGGACATTGGTTTGATGTTTATTTGTAGACTTACTTTGTTTGCAGCAATTATTGGATAAAGTGTTGCTCAAGATCCTTTTCAAATGAAACTTCCAAAAGAAAATCCTATTTGATGTACATCTCATTTTAAGTGCATCACATTCCGCTATTAGACTGCAATAAAATTCAAACTGAATACCAAACACCTTCTGGCCACCAGTTTGGGCAGATTTCACTGGTTCTCCAAGCTAACTATCTAAATTGGATTCTGTTATTACACCCAGTCTTGAGTTTGGAAGCTGGATTTCAAATCCTGAAACCCTCTCTCTGCACCAAATGGCAGAATATCTAGAATATTATGCAACTTGAACTGGCCAAGAGAGGAAGTCTTACTGACATGTAAAGTGAGCATTCACAGATGGTTTTGTCATTACGCGCTCACAGTCTACTAAGAAGGACTTCAAAGGATGAATCGATGCCACCTCCAACTTTAAGACATGGGATACTTCATGTGCCACTGCCTGCTTGGATTTAGGATGGACCTCACCAAAATGGCCTGCCAGTTGAACTGCGATGCACTTCACTGATCTCTGCTTGTATTATCTTTGTCTATTGATTGACTACACTAAGAAATAAATAGACTATCAATTAATTGTCAACAAAAGCCTACATTAGCCAAATAGCAAACCAAATGCATCTACGTGAAATTCTTCAGTTAATCCAGGATGGACTTTAAAGACATTATCATTAATCTTAGTTCTTATAAAATCTTGTTTAAACTTTGACCCTTCATACTTAAGTTTTCTTGGTTTAAACCTTGACTTGCACAACACATAAAAAACTAATACTGCCATTATATTCATGCTGTTTAGCTAGAGGGGAACTGGATGTCTGCACCATGCTTTTGCTCTCTGTTCCCATATATCACAAATATGGGATCTTCTGGGAATCCATATTGGTCATTTCAGTCAAACCCTTGTTCCCTGGGTTTTGCCTAGAGAGCTTTCTTAAATTGGGGTCAGCCGGCTGTCAGAGAGCAGGAAACCTATAACATTCACATACACAACATCACCGTGCAGCTGGGTCCAACTACAGTTGCGCCTTCCAAAACGGTCAGAAATCTAGGGGTAACCATTGATGATGGGCTAAATTTCACAGACCACATTTCAAAAACTGCAAGATCATGTAGATTTACACTCTACAATATCAGGAAGATAAGATCCTTCCTCTCTGTACATGCCACACAACTGCTCGTTCAGTCCCTTGTCATAACTAGACTGGACTACTGTAACGCTCTCATTGCAGGCCTTCCTGCATGTGCTATTAGACCCCTGCAAATGATCCAGAATGCAGCAGCACGTCTGGTCTTTAATGAGCCTAAGAGAGCACATGTTACACCACTCTTTGTCTCTCTCCACTGGCTGCCGGTTCATGCACGTATTCAATTCAAGGCCCTGATGCTGGCATATAAAACAGTCACTGGGTCTGCTCCAGCATACCTAAAAACATTTATGCAGAGCTACGTTCCCACCAGAAGCCTGCGGTCGGCTAAGGAACGTCGCCTTGTCGTACCAAAACAAAGAGGCACCAAAACACTTTCCCGGACTTTCAGTTTCATCATACCACGGTGGTGGAATGACCTTCCCAACTCAATCCGGGAAGCTAACTCACTCTCTACCTTCAAAAAACTGCTAAAAACACATCTTTTCCAAAAGCACTTAACCGGTCACTAAAAAAAAAAATATTTTTTTAAAATATTATTTACATTTCTTGTTGCACTTAAATCTGTTTGGTGTACTATTCTGATGATAGTGAAACTTTGTAATATGGCACTTTTTGTACCACTGTCTCCCTAAGATGATTCGCTGATGTTCTTCCTCTTTTGTAAGTCGCTTTGGATAAAAGCGTCTGCCAAATGAATAAATGTAAATAAATGTAGAGCAACTTTCAGCAGACAGACCATCAATGTTTCAGTTTGGTCTTGTCAGAGCTTTGTCAATGACCTGACACCTTCACCAGGGTCCTCTGCCTCACAAGGAAGCCATTGAGGCAATGCCAAGGTGACACATTAAGCCCCTTAAAGGGGTCATGACATGAGAAACCAAATTTGCCTTGATCTTTTGGTATATAAGAGGTCTTTGTATCATTAAAACGTCCTGCAAGTTTAATATTTTAAGACGTCCTCCCCATTCTAAACGAATCATTTATTTAATCAAGCTCAAAATACAGCTCGTTCTGGATTCATGGTTAGAAGTGACGTGTCGGTTAGAAGTGACGTAACAGCGTTTGCATATGACCGCCTCCAGCACAAGATAACTACGCTTTAAGCGCAAGACTACGCTCATTTCAGTATCGCCGTGCGCCTCACAAGTGTTCAGTCGATGGACAGCGAGCTCTGACAGAGACTACTTGTGCACAGGAAAATTACGATGCCACACAGATGTGCTGTTCCTGGCTGTGGTCAAACAAAACCTCTGAATAAGCTGCCGAAAGATCCAGACGTCAGGGAAAAATGGATGCAGTTTATTTTTTGCGGACGACCCAGTCACGGCAGTGTTAACTTAAGCGTTTGTTCTGTACATTTTAAGGATGACTGTTTTGAGAACAAATCTCAATATGATGCTGGCTTTGCCAGAAAACTGTTGCTCAAAGATAAGTCCGTGCCGACTATTCTGGGAACAACGACGACGCAAACTGTAAGTAATCTATTTTAAACTTTAAACTACTTTTTAAAGCGCAATTTCATTCATTATGAATAATCACAGTGTTTTTACTTAGTTTACTTGCATATTGTTCTGGCTGGGGGCGTCAATAATTGATACATAGGCACTGACGTTAGCCAATCATAACAGTGGGCGTTAACACTGAAGTCTTAAATGGAAAACGCCCCCAAAACAGACTGTTTGAATCAGAGGATGAGAAACAGGGTGGGAAAAGGTCATAAATCACTAGATTTTAAAAGTTTTTCTTAAAAAAAAATATATTAATACTATAATTGCACCTAAGGGAACATAATAATGCAATAAAAAAAACCATGTCATGACCCCTTTAAAAGGTATTTATGTGCTTTTTTTTTTAATTAGCTTTTTATCGAGGGTTTATAGGCCTGATCTGAGATACTACATTAAATACATATTACGGTAAATCAAACAAGACTTTTTGGCACCTTTGAGATTAAAGACATTCAGAGTAAATGTAATCTTTTCACTGGACATGAGAAGGTTATCAGTCAGTGCAGTGGCACTACGAGCAATTGAAAAAAAAATTATATGACAAAAATGTGAAATTTAAGCAAGATTTTACCAAGAAATACAATAGAGTGTAAGGTAAGGCAGAGAGGGTTGGGTTTAAAGGCACACAGGTTGTTATGAGGTTACACAGAAGGTTAGTGATTGAGGTTAGCAACTATGACAGGCCCATTAGCTCTAACATCTCTACCTGCAGACACATCACTGAATAGAAGCAATGAGTGAATTAGATTTAATATCACATCCAACCTCCACAAATCTTCTGTCCCCCCAACCCAAATCCAAATAGCACAGGTTCTAGTTACGGTGTGCCGTTTCTTTCTCCCGTGTGCAATAAAACTGATTAGAGTTGAAACAGTTGGCTGGTCCTACCCTC
Source organism: Xyrauchen texanus (assembly GCF_025860055.1). Classification (NCBI taxonomy): domain Eukaryota; kingdom Metazoa; phylum Chordata; class Actinopteri; order Cypriniformes; family Catostomidae; genus Xyrauchen; species Xyrauchen texanus. Next base: position 46,042,892 of record NC_068276.1, read on the forward strand.
CTTCACATCTGCTGGATTAGAGGCTGAAGCCCATCATCTGTGAAATGACATTTCAGATCGCCAAACAGGGACAGTGCAAGGTGGAAAGTGTATATGTATGTAGTGTAAGAGGGCAAAAGGTAGAAGGGGGCAGAAGATACAATATGCAAGGTCGCACATCACCGGTAAATGGTTCACAAAGTATGTGATAAGCATTTATCAGTCAAGTTGTAACCAGACTTACTGCAATGAAAGATATGAAACAAATGCACTTGTAATGATAGATATGGAAAAAGTAATAAACAATATGCATTAATAAAAATGTGGCAAAAAGTTTTTAAAGTAACTGCAACAACATTTGCGCTCAACGAGACTAAAAATCAATACTAACGGCATTAGGGTAATGCACATATATAAATCTTGAGCCTACATAAAGGCTATTACATTTGTTTCATTTCACATGTTATTATTCAGAATAACAAGTGGTCAAAGTTGGTGTTCAGAGATTTAATGTGCATATGCTTTTGACTTTGACCACTTCGCCTTTTATTTCCACCATAAAAGCAGATGATTGTCCGTTGGCAAGCAAGAATCCAACAAGAACTGAATGCCAATTAAGAATCAAAATATTACAAGTATTGCCACACTTGACTTGACACTTGGCCAAAGACTGCATCATAATTCCTTCTCTCAACAACACACATCCTCAGTGGGATGTGGAATTTAGTGATTTAGAGATTCAGAGGTCAAGTAAAGTATTATTCAGTGTTGCTCACTGCAGTCAAAGGAAAAATCAATTTGCAATATTTGAGTAGTGTTTTTAATAGTCAACTAGCTGGTGCAGAACAATTACTCGATTACTTGTTTACATTCCAAATATAATATATAAACCCAAATATAAATGTGCATATGCATATACTGTATGCTACATATGTTAAAACTTGGTTGTTACAAGAAAGAAGCAATGGCCTTTGGCATAAGTGACATAAAACCTGGCGCAACCCATATTGATGCACCGTATATAAATATATGAGAACACAAAAGAGATTTGAGTGTGTGTGAAGGAGGTTGACTCTTTAACAATTACGAATCTTACATTTTAAAACAATCCTATAGCAAAGGACAAAGATCTACTAATGTAGTCTTACATATTTAGATAATTGAAAAACAAACCAGTCTCAATGTTAATTATCTTGTTTTCATTTCAGATATTTACTTCATAAATACCCACATACCTTTAAGACATACTACGCAATAAATCAGTTATTGCTTGGTTTCACATCATTCATGATTCTAATGAAGTTACAATTCATTTTAAACTATTTTTAACACATTTAGTGATTAAACAATACTTTACATGTTTTGCAATAAAGAGTTTCTTTTCATATTCTGTGGTTTTATATATCATATATTGAACAGATATATAATAGTTCAAGCTAAAGATATCTGCTTAATATTCTCAGCGTTATACATGATTTTTTAACCTGCTGTTTTAATGTTCCTCTGCACACAATTACAAAGTACATTCAAGCAAACTGAATGCTTATCAACCGTAAATAAGAATAATTATGTCAGGCAACACATTTATAAATTACTAGAAGAACTGCAAAAGTGTGTTATGTAATGTAGGGTGACTACAATTTGAACACTATTTAATTTTGAGTTAAAAGATTGATTTACTACCTAAAAATAAAAGTGCTGATTTTAAGACAATTAATCCATACGTATTTGGAGATTAAACAATATAAAAAAGACTAGCATTAAGGCAACACACATTAAATTCCCAAACCTCTTTCCCTTTACCCTATATATGAAAAAGACTATTGGAAGAATACGAGGCACAATTTACAAAAAGTGCAATGATTCCTTTTAGAAGGCTATGCTAATCTCCTTAACTGAGCAAAAATGCCTATTGCAACTGTCTGTCTTGCAACTTTCCTTCCTTTTCCCTCCCTACAAAATGTAAGAATATTAAAAGGTCACTTCATATAGGTTTTTAAGCACATAAAAAAGGTATACTCCATTCACTGGTTGTCAATCACAGTAATGTTATGAATGTACACTGGCGGCCAAAAGTTTTTAATAATGTGCAGATTTTGCTGTTTTGGGAGGAAATTGGTACTTTAATTCACCAAAGAACAAAATCTGTACATTATTCCAAACTTTAGGCCACCATTGTAAATTTCCATCTCACTGTTTCACAGACATGTAAAATTTTGGTCCTGGTAATATTACATTTATAAACACTGTGATTTACTGTAGGTCACTGTCTGGAAAAGGAGGGTTCAAAGCCTACAGTTCTTGGATGAATAAAATGCAGGGTCCTCACCATAAAGTACAAGTGATATCACTGAAAAAGTTATTTGAACAGGTCAGTACAGGTCACAAAGACCTGCTATTTTTCGGGCCTTCTCCATCAAGGCTCGTAACTGGAACTGTTTTCTGGAGAGAAGCCTCACATGCTGCAAACAACCACAAACACACAACAGAATCTTCACTCGTCATGTTCTGGTTTGTGTTTTACAGCTCGGCCAAGATGGCTGTGGACTCACCTTGAGAAAGATGTCCAAGTCAATTACACCTTTGTGTAATGCTTCTCCAAGGTAGAAGATAGTGTCTTCTATGGCATTTTCCTCAGCGTAGAGGTTCATAATCTGCTTATAAAGTGGTGCAGTGGGCACAATCACATCATCAATGTCATTGTCCTCGGACTGGTTCTCCATTTTCTCCAAGGCAACAGTCAGCTCAATGAGCTCAATGTTTCTTTCCACATCAGCCTGCAATACAACAAAATTCGATTTAGTGCAAGTTTTCAGGCAGATACCTTCTTATCAAAGAGCCATTACTAGATTGTAAACAGTAGGATACAAAAGTCTGAGACCACATTGAAAATATGGTATTACTTTTACCATTTAAAAATGCAAAGTCTTGAGCTTGTAGTAAAAAAGTTGATGAAGAAGAAATATTTAGGCTTTTCCACTATTTCCAGGACCCTTATCAAATGCAAGAATATAGAACATTGACAATCCTTGCTTCCATTGAGACACACAAGATGCTCTTTGGAACATTCTCAAATCATGCTTGGATCATCATGTTTTGCACAAACTTGAGAAGAATGCAAATTAGAATAATTTCACTAGCGATCTCAAACTCTTGAACCCTACTGCAAACGAGTTAAAAGCATCAAGTCACTATTAGCAGAGTTATCACCAATATAATGCATGAGAATGTTTCACCCATTTCAATTGTTATAGTACAACTTTAGTAAAATGCATTTTTACTCTTGTACCATCTCAAGGTCTAGTTTGGTCACCATCTTCTCCAGCTTCTGGTGACCTTTCGTCAGGTCCTCCTCTGTCCGTTTCAGTGCATCCAGCTCTGCCTGAGCTCGATCCATCTCTTCTTTCATCCTCCAGCGCAACTTATCACTGACCGCAGACACCAAAGATGCACGGATTGTGTCCTCTCCAATGGTACCGTAAGCGGTGGGACCTGAAACACAGAGATTAATTAAAGTCTCATTGAATGCATGGTCAAAGCAAAATGGTTTTAAAGTATTAAAGCACAGTGCCTTTCTGAAATAAGTTTATGTGCTTATTTTTGTAACTGCTACAAAATGTGGGATCGATTAGTCTCTTTTGACTCTTGATTTCTCAGATTTCATTGTGGACTTAAGTAGCTCATGTAACATGCTTGCTTACACACTGTATTGATAGAAGACACTGGAGCATAAACAGAGGTAGCTGTGGTAGTGGGGTATCCAGAACCTGCTGAAGGATAAGGGTAGCCCTGAAATCCACTGACAAAAAGAGGTAAATACATGATAAAATCAAGTGCATAATGGAGATAAAGTAAACCACTAAATGGGTGTTTGGTTACTCAGTGGTTAGACAAGTGGGAAGGAGGTAACCACAAACAAGTCACTTTCTTTAACCAAAGTCTAGACCAGGGTTGGAGAACAGAGTTGGGAAACACTGCTCTAGACTTCCATTTTGTTTTCCCTCAATTAACTTGCATACTTCTGAAGGAAGGATTGATATTTTACATGCTGACTGGTAAACTGAAAGCACTTACCCTGGATTCGTAGAGTGACTTTGGCTAAATGGCAAGCCTGGTGTATTTGGCATACAAGCAGCTGGAAAAACATTGCACTATATAATTACTGATCATTTCAATAAGTAGTCTAAATAACCATACAAATTGGATGTAAATCAAAACATTTCTTATCTAGCAGATCAATTAAATGGTCTGATACAGTTTTAAACGCACTGTTGGGTGGGCCAGCTGCTGGAAATGCTGGGTAAGATGTCTGAGTGGCGGGCCGTGAGAAGACGGGTGGTTCCTCTCCAAATAACAAAATCATCACCTGGATCAGTACAAGCAAAGCTGACTGGGGCTAAAAAAGAGGAAGACAGCAAACAACATAAAAAAAGAGAGTTTGAATTGACCTGCACATAAACGCATGCATATAAAAACAATCTATTGGAAGTTCAAGCCATATTAAATTAAAAAGACAAATTTTGTGACATGATGAATGAGGACACAAAGAAAAATAACACAAGACACTCACAGGTTTCCATTCATGCAGGTAAGGGAGGTAGACCTTTCCATTAGCATCAACATGTTTCCCTGTTTTGATCATCATGGCACTTGTGGGTTTGACAAAACAGATGGGAGGATTGTAGGGATAGGTGTCGAGAAGCCACAGGCATATGGGAATGTTATACACATTTCCTGCAGATAAGGAAAATATTATATTGGGAAAAGTATCCAACCTGAGGAAACTACTGATCTGGATTCTCTTAGACATGTCTTGGTTGGCTATTTCATGTTAATAGAGCAAATGTAGATAAAATACATAAAACCATAATAGAAACAAAATATTCTCTATAAGATTCTTTAACAGTATTTGTGTATAAAAATTCTAAACGTTTTCCTGTTGACATCGTACAAAACAAGTCCTTCAGAATATTGTCTGTAATAAAACAATGTCTAATTATATTAAAAGCAGAACAGTCCAAAATAATATGTTTCACAGTAAAATTGATGGTACAATTGACTGTAATAGTCACTGTGTTGTATGGGTTTTGAGTTTTAGCAACTCTACTACAGAAATACAACTGAGATTTTGCAAAGGTTATGAAGAGTATATCTGAACAATGAGACATCTGAACAATGAGACAATCAGTTGCAATGGGAGTCTGAGGAGTGGGTAATAATTATTTGGAAGCTTTGCTCTTTATACCTCTGTAGTTTACTGGCACTGTTCCTGCAAGGCTCAGCAGCTCTTTGGTGGAGCCATCATTGAACACTGAAATAAAGAAAGCTAAATTAGTATATATACAGTTGAAGTCAGAAGTTTACATACACCTTAACCAAATACATTTAAACTCAGTTTTTCACAATTCCTGACATTTAATTGTAGAAAACATTCCCGGTCAGTTAGAATCACTAATATATTCAAAAAATATGAAATATTTTACTATAGTAGTACAGAGAATTATTTATTTCAGCTTTAAGATATTTCATCACATTCCCAGTGGGCCAGAAGTTTACATACACTTTGTTAGTATTTGGTAGCATTGCCTTTACATTATTTAACTTGGGACAAAATTTTTGGGTAGCCTTCCACAAGCTTCTCACAAAAAGTTGCTGGAATTTTGGCTCATTCCTCCACAAAGAACTGTTGTAACAGAGTCATGTTTGTAGGCCTCCTTGCTCGCACACACTTTTTCAGTTCTGCCCACAAATTTTCTATCTGATTGAGGTCAGGGTTTTGTGATGCCACTCCAATACCTTGACTTTGTTGTCCTTAAGCCATTTTGCTACAACTTTGGAGGTGTGCTGGGGGTCATTGTCCATTTGGAAGACCTATTTGCGACCAAGCTTTAACTTCCTAGCTGATGTCTTGAGTTGCAGCTTCAACATATCCACATAATGTTCCTTCCTCATGATGCCATCTATTTGTAGAGTGCACCAGTCCCTCCAGCAAAAAGCACCCCCACAGCATGATGCTGCCACCCCCATGCTTCATGGTTGGGATGGTGTTCTTCAGCTTGCAAGATTTTCCTCCAAACATAACAATGGTCATTATGGCCAAACAGTTACAGTTTTGTTACATTAGACCAGAGGACATTTGTCCAAAATATGTGTCCCCATGTGCACTTACAAACTGTAGTCTGGCTTTTTTATGGTGGTTTGGGAGCAGTGGCTGCCAGTGTAGATACTTGTCTGCTGGTTTCCTCCAGCATCTTCACAAGGTCCTTTGCTGTTGTTCTGGGATTGATTTTGACTTTTCACACCAAACTACATTCATCTCTAGAGACAGAATGCGTCTTGTGGTGAGAAGAATAGCATCTCAGAATACTATTCTCACATGCAGGTTGGCACTGTTTTGGCAGCAAGTGGAGGACCCACACAATATTAGGCATGTGGTTTTAATTGGCACGTTAGGGGGACCATCATGTCAAACTTAATACAAACAAACGTTTTCTGGAAAACCAAAAACGTACCTTAAAGCTCTGTTCTGGGAACATTCTGGAAACCAAAACTTAACGTTCCCAAAACGTTCCGGGAACCAAACATTGTTAGTTTGGTATCTAATTATATTGCTTAAGTATCCAAGTAACTATTTTAGTAACTTGAAATCTTACCATAGTTGTCGATCACAGGTTTAAGATCTTTGTACTGAGACGTCACGTTTGTTATGTCGCGTACGGTCAGATCCCTGTATTTATACATCTGTACAAAGAAAATACACGATTACCCATAAAGTGCCAGATTAGCTTTGTAAACAGGTTCTTTGGAATGCAAGTGTTACATACCTTAGACAGCATTTTCCGTAGAGCATTTTCGTTTATAGACGCCATACTTAAAATTATTATGAATGAATTTAAATGTCCAGTTAAATTATTTAGAAGTTGTTTTAGTTTATGTAAACTCGTAAAGATCAAACCTTCTCATCTCTGTTGGAAACAATCACGGCTGGAAAGCTCTAGCTCATTTTCGGTCAGCTGGCTGATGACGCAGTAGTCAGAAGTTTGAAGTGAACGCCCTGGAGATCATTGTTTCATTTAAAATTTTACATCAAATGTATCCTGTTAAAGATACGTTAAGAAGATTTAAAATAAACTTAGAAGAGTCTTGTGTTTTTTGCCAATCTAATAAGGAGACTATTTTTCATTTATTTTATCACTGTATGTACACAAAAATGTTTTGGTCTGATTTGGAAGAATATATAATCACAGAATTGAATGTAAACATCAGAATCAATATTTTTGATGTCATGTTATACTTTGATTTTTGTGGTTTGTCCAAAAAATTAATTTTTGTTATTCAACTGTTTATTATCCTCGGAAAATACCATATTCACAAATGTAAATGGTCTAATTCACAACCTTGTTTTAAGGCATTTCATCTGGACTTTAAATCATATTACAAAACAATAGAGAACATGCAAAACATGAAGGCTACAAGAACATTTCATCTCTTGAAGGAACTGCATAATTTTTAATTTTCCCCTTCTATAATTATATTAATTGATTTGTTATTATCCTCTGGTCTGTACACTGTACATTTATTTTTTGTTGAACAGGTTACAGTATTTGTAATGTTCTCTGTACCTATTGTCCTGTGTATTGTTCCTTAAAAAAAAAAAAAAAAAAAAAAAAGCCCTGGAGATCATTGTCCTTTTTTTCATTCTTGCAAACTTTTTCACATTTAAAAAATTGTTTTTAAATGTACAGATTTGCTCAATACTTGATAGAAGTAGACTACTTTATAAATATGAAAAAAATTGTTAAAAATAAAAATAATAATTACTTTCTTATATGCTATTATGATATCTTTCCTGACCTATGACTTATAAAAGTGTGATATTTATTTTTATTTAATATTTTTATTTGTATCTTTTTTTTTATATGACTGTGAACGTGAATTGTTCAATCTGTGCACTTTTGTACGTTTTATTGTACATTTATATTGTTATAATTGTCTTATAATTTAACAAATTATGTGTGTGTGTGTGTATATATATATATATATATATATATATATATATATATATATATATATATATCAGTATTGTCTTCACATATACTGTACACTATAAACGCAACATATTTAAAGGAAGCAATTATAACAATACCAAACTCAACACAGCGTTTGTAAGTTATTTCTCTGCAGGAACACTATACCACAAGAAATCTCAAAGTGGATTTTGTAAAAACTCCTTAAATTACTTTGTGGCAGCAGTTGGTGTGACATATTCAGAACAGGCTAACATAGGTTATAGAAAGGTTCTATGTAAGGTTTGTTGATAATCTTATATGATGTGTGTCAGTGTTATGAGAAATAGCCATTAAACAACTTGGACAGGCAATATTAATGGAAAACAATTTTCATTAAGTGACATAAATCACATTCTGATACATCCACGTTATTCTGTGGCTACATTGGAGCTCAGATTGCAGAGAAAACCCATCAAAATGTCTGTCCAGACAAGGCATTCAGGAAGAAACTTCTGGAGGTCATACCCATAGCTACTGACGTGTGATTTAAAGGGAGAATCATATTCGACCACAAATGTCCTTGAAGACAATCAATAGACAGTCAGGGAATAAAAAAAACTCCACAGTCATCCTTATCAAGAAAAATTTTGAATAATGAATACTGACTCACATATTCAAGGTAAGGTTTCATACCATATTGTGATTACAGCCATGATGAATGAATGTAGAGACCAACCATCATCTAAATTTTAGCCAGAAAGAGAAGACACCCACAGGTAGTCAAAGATATTTTTGAAGTTTGTCTGATTCACATGAATTAAGAAGTAATACAAAATTAAGCAGTCACAAAAGAAAAAGTCAAGAATGTTGTTCCTCACTGCAATGGCACATGCTGGTGAACATAGCATAAATATATGCTTACATGTCTATAGACAGAATATTTTTTAATTTGTTTACAGTAAGGGTTGCATACAAGTAATAGGGAGTCTAATAGAGGTATGGAGATATTAACCATTGAAAAAAACACACAGTACCCTAATTTCATGCATTTAACAAGAGGGAATCACCACTGAAAGGCATAAGGGAAATAATGCAATTGACAAAATTATACTAGACATGTAATGTTTAAAAGTTTCAAACTTATGTCCTGAGCATTGAAAACGCACAGTGGTAGGCAAGAACATTGGCGGAAGCATTTCATTCAAAGCTTTTATGGTTATAGTTGGTTTGCGCTAGTTTTCCTATAAGTATGGTTATTCTTCAATGGTGCACTCAGTAATTTTGTTATGTCGTCTCAGACTTACACTGACACCATGGGGCATGGATGCATCATCATTTAAACATAATAGTTTTCAGTTACTGATACATTTTTATAAATTCATTATTTACAGTCACCCATGGTTAATTTATCCCAAGAGTGAAAGTATCCAATAACAGGGCTATTATGGAGATTAAGCATGTAGTATTCAGCTGGTCATGTGATTCTAACATGGTGGCCCCCATGATGATGGGATGTAGAATGTAGAATCATACAGCATTTATAAGGTTCCTGATATGACTGTAGTCTTCATCTCACATGAGTGGTCATGAGTTTATATATTTACGTTTCAAAATTACTATTAACTTCTTTAGAAGCAAAACATTTTAAATGAGGAAAAAATGACGCACCTTTAATAAGACCTTCATTAATCTGTCGCTGATCCAGTTATATGCAAACTGTGCACTTGTCCAATAAGTGTAATTTAAAAGCATTACATCTGGATATTTAATCAAGCCATAATTCAAAGACACTGAGGGCCATTCAAAACCAAAATCTAACAAAGAGTAAAGGCGTGTGTATCCTCCATTTAAAACATTATCCTATATGTGCAAATCAAAGACTTATCAGAGGTGTACCTTTAAATCAACATCACAATCTATTGCACCATTACCTGTGCTAAACACACTGCATTTTAAAATATGTCCTCTTTGCAAGAGAACGCTATTAACTATGTACAGTTTATTAGGTTAGACTTCTTTTAAGCACATGGCAATACATTTTTCTCCTAACTGCAGCGATTCTCCTCACCATATGCTAATTTTAGGTCTTTTACCTAACATCCACGGCAATTTGAGAGGTTATTTTCTGAGCTATCACTTCCAGTTATGAGGAGATATTTTGTTTAATGATAATATATTTGTGGCATCTTTTCATCCAGTCCTAGTCAATCCAGTGTTCAGACCATTAAAATGAGGTACAACTTCTTTCATCCCCAGTGAAGGAGAGAGACAGGGCCATCCCTAAGAAGACTGCAGGGGTGCCAGAATAAAGATTTCCCTTTTACACAGTCTGCTCTAACATCCAGCATCTGTGAAGGTGTTGCAGCTTTTGTGGTCTGGCAGGCTGCACTGCTTTAATAGCCATGTGATGCACATTCACTGCAAAAGAAGGAGGGAATTGAGGATATGTGTTATGATTGTAAACATGAGTGGCAGTACACAATAGCCTAATCAGTTACTCGTCTGATGCTTCACTTATGCGTGAATACTTGTAAGTTTAAGCTGTTGTAAATCATATTTAGCAAAATACTAGGTTGCATGGTTAGAATCATAAGCAAAATTAAATTAAATGTTCGCCAGCTTACAGAACAATGGTATTTACCAGATCATGACACCACACAGCGACAATTCATACAGTCTTGACCGTTATCATCTGGCGGGTTCAGTTTCCTCAACTTGTGCTGCCTGATCTCACGGACAAGTGTATAGAAGGCATCTTCCACTCCCTAATCAGAAACATGTACACGGATCATAAGTTAATATCATGCCTGTTTGACATAGCTTCTCCTCAGATCTACTTTCACTCATGGTATGAAATGAAATCAGGGCAAATTTTTGAACTTCACACTTACTAATAGACGGTTTTAATAGTTTTAAAAGAAAATGGCTTAGACTAATAAATAAATATATATATATATATAAAATAGAAGAAAGTGTTCAAACCTGTCTTGTCTTGGCTGAGGTTTCAATGTAGGGTATACCATAGCTACGGGCCAGTTCCTGGGCTTGCCTCGTGTCCACAGTGCGTGTTGGCAGGTCACATTTATTGCCCACAAGCACCATAGGCACATCATCAGAGTCTTTGACCCTCTTAATCTGTTCCCTTTTGAAAGTATTGCAAACAAATGTACATATAATGGCTGCAAATATTGATCATTTCATTACAGTAAATAAGAAACAAAGAAAAGTATTCTTTTTGACCTTATTCACAGTAGCTGTATGTCTGATTTTTGACAGGGACAAAAACTGTGAGGGATAGACTTAAGAGTCTCTTCAATGGGTTGTCCGGTTCTTTAAACTGTTTTTAATCATTCTGCAGACAAATCAGTAGACAAACTCCAGAAAGCACAAACTGTAAAAATAAAAAAAATGTATACAGCTTTATACAGTGCGTGCCACTGAAGAGACTGCAGGCTCTATTTTCATGACCTTGTTAGGTGCAATGACATCTTATCCAGTTTTCATGAGAACGCTAATTCTAAGCGAATTATGCCAGCGCAAAGTGCAAGTGGCCGTGGAGTATTTTCTATCTGTGGGTGTATCTGCACAAACTGTGTGTGTATTATGTGTTGATGAAGTGGCCCAAACCGCACTTTGTTGTTTTCCTGAGAAATTGGTAATTGAGCTAAGACGTTTCAGAACAACGTCTTATCAGAGTGTAAAATCTAAAAATCAGTTCCTGCATTTGCAGTTTGGAGATTCCACCAGCAGGTGGGAATAAAGTCAATGTCCAAACTCTGAAAATTTAGTGGAACATCAAATAATCTCCCTGACGATTGCTGTTTTAGCCATTTTATGAAACAAACTTTTAGATTTTTGTTAAACATTCAAGCCATTCATGGTTAAATATTATTATTACTATGTTTAGGCTATATTTACAATTGTATTAATTATCTAATTCATTTTTATTTTTTATTTTTCCACCTGTTGTTTTAGTCTATTTTAAAGTTACTGTAAAAGGGGCCAATGGAAGGAGTTGAAGGTAAAATGTTTAGATTTGACCACTTCATTATTTTTATTATATTTTAATTCAGTTTGAAGTGTAATTTGAATTTAGAAATATATTTGGTATGTTTTTTCATGGTTTAATAAATTAGACATTTTAAAGCAAATCACTGTGGATACGGATTTGTGTCAGTAGATCAAAAGTACTATTAATAATACTTACATTCTCTATAATTTAATGGAGCCTAAATCCAAGTCCCATTTTCTATGCATAAAAAAGGAGCATGTCACGATCACAGAGATATGCCTGACATTCAACAAGGATGCAATTAATGCACAAAAGAACTTAAGTCCTATTTTAATTCTTCTAATTGCATACAGCCCATTTACAAAACCAACTTCTTATGAATGTGCTGTCTTTGTTTATATCACTGGTGCTTCATAGGGTATGGACTATATAATAGGAAGAAGACAGTGCAATATCTTGGGAAGTTCCTCTGAATTAAATTGCACTTGACCCAGCCCATTAAAACATTAAACACGGAATTTCACCAAACCCACTTGCGACTGCACGAAAATACCAAAACTTCATGGCCATGCCCACTGACTTTCGCATATTATGTATCGAACAACTTGACGCTCTTGAAATAGGGCCCAATAAGTTTATTCCTCACGGACACGTTTTCATTCCTGTTAAAAAATCCAATATGCCACTAATATGAAGAAGGTCTATACATAAGTTCTTATTATCTAACCTGTACTGATGAATGTCTTCAAAAGACTTGGTATTGTTGATGGCAAAGACACAGAGAAAGCCTTCTCCGGTCCTCATGTACTGGTCTCTCATTGCACTGTACTCTTCCTGACCAGCAGTATCCAGAATATCCAACAGACATGTCTCTCCATCAATCACCACCTGTTTCCTGTATGAGTCCTGTGAGCAAGAACAGTGTGTAAAGTCATATCCAATGCAAGATATTGTGCACCCTGTTCCTGCACAATGGATCTTAATATATATATAGAGTGAAATATATAATGTTACTGATGAAAGAAAAGTAAGGCCAATTAAACCACAGTACCCTAATTTTACCCTCAATGACCAAATTTTTATATTTCTCCTGCTAACCCATCAGTACTCAATCATATCACCTGCTCATGGCAAGCAATTTGGAACTACAGAAAAGCACAAGCTGCACAGAGGTTGATAAAACGATTCAAGGTGAGATGGAGGTGTGATAAGTAAATTACAGTAGATGACAGGAGAGGACAGTTTTGACTTACCTCAATGGTTGGGTCATATTCATCAACAAAATGGTTCTGGATGAGCTGGATGGTCAGCGCACTCTTGCCCACACCACCTGCACCTACCACCACTAACTTATATTCCGTCATTCTCACTGCTGCGGAGTCAGAAGCTGTGGGAATGCAAGAAGGAACAAGGAAACTGGTTAAAATAAAGAACTGGGAAAACTGAATGAAAAAGCTTGCCAGACAAATTAAAACAAGCTGACAAGGAAACAGAACTGAAAAAGAGATTATACTTATACTGTACAATTAGGATATAAAAAAGGTGTGTGAGTCAACATCAATTTAAAGTAAACACTTCATTGTTTGCTGCCAACAACACTTCCTGTATTGACGCACTCACCTTGTCTACAGTATTATTTAAGACGGATGAAAATACGTTTGTGTCGTGATATGCACTGGACAGAACGAAAAGCTATTTTGGGCAGGCAGGTGAAACTTGTCTACATAACAGGAGTTTCCCTGTCAAATCCTGACAGTGATCTATTTGTGTTACAATAGTTTCATTGTTTGATGTGTTGCCAGAAGAATCCCTTTCACAATCTGTAGGATTCCATTCCATCCAAACATAACCTGAAATTCTGACAACCAAGACATATTCAATAACATATGGATTCTCCATAGAAGATGCACTTCAAAGAACCTACATTTAAAAGCTAACGTTGTACTTGATTTAACTTTTAGAGCTTCATCCACTTTAGAATCTTAATATTAATCTGAATGTGCTTTAAATTTGTGTATATTTTCTTACATATGGAGCAGATAATATAATAACAATATTTAAAATGTAACCAGATATGCATCCAATAAAGATAGTTTAGTAGATTCAAAATTATTATGGGTTTTCTTAATCTTTATGCACTGTTAAAAAGCCAAGCCGTCAGGTTCAGCTGTGCTGTCTCACTGGTAACTGCATCAAGTATTCCATTTGAAAATGTATTTTTAGCAACTCCACCTGTCATGTAGCCTTACCTGTGAAATCAAATATTTTTCCCTATGTAATACATTTCTAAATTTGTCTTGAAGGTTCATGAGGATACAACTTTGACTGTTTTTAAGCATTGCTTTTGGTGTTTGAATCACGGACAAACATGACAGGCTACAGCTTCTAATTACTGAGCAGAGTCATAAGTGTTTCCAGCAATACACAATGAGATTTCAGTCCATTAGGTCAGCGATCATCTCTGATTAACAACAGAACACTTTGTACCTGGTAGGGTGTCACCCTTTAAGAGTCTGCTTTCAAAACATCTCACAAGGGTTAGGATCAATTGTGTTGTATAAAGGGGATGTTAGCTGTTTGCTGTAAAACCATAATAAAAAATAAAACAATACGGTTTCTTTTCTCTCAGTAAAAATACAACAGACCGCAAAATCACTTTCATTTGTCCTATTATTGCTGGAATACTATGACATCACCTTTATTGATTTCTCAGACGGTGGGCTTTGTAAACAACGTGGTCATTTAGGAATGATCTCTGCTGGCCTTACAGTAGGCTACAATGGTAAGCAATTACAAGTTTAACCACAGACCCATTAGGGTTCAAAACTGGTAACAGAAAACACCGTTCTATAACTGCTCATAATTCTTCATGCATCAAACATTATATCCAAGCATCAGCAAACCACTGTATGTACAGAGAGGGCTATTTGATACTTTTCACGGCTCGCTACAATGTAACAAACTAGATCAGATGAATGGAATTCGGGCGCGCGCAGTGATTTGACGCATTTGTTTCGTTTCCCATGTTTCACGTTAGTAGTAGTTCTCCGGTTTCGATTTGGTGGTGAAATGATTAATGTTTTGCCGTAATAACAGCAATAACTAAATGTCCCTGATGCAGTTTCCGTAAGACATCCGTCATATGAAACGCGGCTGGACTACTTACAAAACACACGGGGTTGTTCACTCGTCTCGACGACAGAACACCGAACACAAGTCAATAATATGTCGACATCCTTCCCGCTGCTCCTCCCACTGCTCTGCTAAAATACTGTTTTTCGTAATAAAACAGTGCGACGATTTCCCTTTATCTCGCGCGCCACAAATTCACTGAAGCAGATGCGACCAACGCAAACATTGAACAACGAGCTGCCGATGTGCGTCGGCGTGTGTGTGTGAAGAAGGAGAGGGCGCTTATAGCCACAGCACACGCCCAAATCCAGTGTCTCAATAACGCACAACCCCCACGTTCACACTCAGCCTTCACTTTCATTACAGGTGGGCTGTCTAATGCTGCAAAATACGAAAACAATATCTGTCTCTATTTTTCTTTCTTTCAGCTTTAATCATCAATCTGAATCTCAAACTGAGTGAGAACACTTGATACGTGTGTAATATAAAGTGTAATTGATCTGTATTTCAAGTATGACAAGGAATATCTTGTCATATTGCAGGCCTACTTCATTACAATACATATTTTTCTTAGGATTAGTCACTGAGTGTGTTATCATTTGAGAATTCAGTCAAATGTCATGCTCATTTCTCATACGTGGTCTCAAGGCCCACTGAAGTAATTCTGTAAATTGTCCACTAGGGGGCAATCTTTCCTAACTCTTAACGCTTCAGAGTTCCGTGCCCTATTTAACCTCAAATATATTTCTGCTTTAGTTAGAAAGACAGAAAATCTAAAAGAGAAAAGGGGAAATATAATATGCCGTCTTTCCCCTCGTCATTAATCCTTACTCGTCCTGTCTTCTTTCTTTCTGCTGAAAAAGGTAGCCAGAGTGTCACATGGCCTTTTGTTTGTCGACCAGTGTGCCTTTCATTGGCTGATTTGCTTGAGAAAGCATCCGTCGCCAAGGCAACCAAGAGCCGCAGTCCCACTTCACTTGTCTGGTGTGGCCTTGACAAAGTCAGACAGATCCTTTTTTACCCTCTGCTTTTTATAATTTCTCCTCGGTTGTGCGTCTAAAGAGTCAGCAGGAGGTGAGTCAATAGAAAAGATTAGTGTGCTGTTTTTAACATAGATGCATATTTTCTTATAATACTTGTGTGGTGAAAACTGCAGACAAATAACACCTGATGAGGGGTGCTGAAAGATAATGAGAGACATTTTATAATGATCTAACATTTATTTCGTTATTATATTCAATACATTTTACTTTGCTTGTGTGTGTTGATCAATTGAACGATTTAAATGCTACAATTCTATATATATCTTAAATAATTTAAGGTTGGCTTGTTAAGTGCATTGTGATCTGAGCAATTAATCCCCTCATTTGTTTCTTCCTGGTGTGTATCACTTTCAGACTTTATTCCAGCCATGGCTAACAAGTGCAAGATGTTTTATTGTAGATAACGGTTGCTGTAGCCTCAGGAGTGATGTAAGTCTGGCCCTGTCTCTGTTATGTAAATTAAGAGCAAACATGCAGTCATCAAGGTGGTCATGGTGATAGTGAAAGCAAAAAATATAGGCAAATGTATCTCAGCAGGACTTCTTGAATGTCATTTTAGGTCACCTCTAGTCTAGATATGCAGCAAGTTGTCATAATGTGTATACAATATTAAAAACATTTATATGAAAGAAAAATGTAAATTATTAATGTGAGAAATATTATATGAACAAATGTTGCCTTAAGAGATCATGCAGAATTTGAAATTAGAGTTAACCATTTATATATATATATATATATATATATATATATATATATATATATATATATATATATATATATATATTTGCTTTTTATTTGCTTTGTTTTGGGTTCTTAGATTATATTGAGAGTAACTGGTTTCTTATCAAGGTGGTAATATGGGCCAAAGGCATGTAGTTCAACAAGTGTTTAAACATTTTTAAAAGATTGCTATTTGGTACCTCAAACTCTCAAATGAATGTAGTGTGCTGCAATTTTTTTTATTATTATGAAGGATGTTGAGGTTACTTTTGTAAGTGATCTGTCTTGATGATTTTCACCTGGCAGACAATAAAATGGACATAAAAATACTATAGATTTACATTAATGGAGGGATCTAAGCAATATCTAGGGACAAGAACGTCATAGAAATTTTGGCCAGTAAGCATCCACCTAGCAACCACCCACAATCTCCTAGTAATCGCATATCAACATTAAAACCACTCAGAACACATTATCAACCATATAGGAATGTCCTGGCAATGCCCCAACAACACTGTAGCATTGTTATGCCACTCACATGTGACGTAAAAATCTAGTTTAGTATGTGTGCTTAGTGTCTTTACACACTGTACTGTGTGTTGATATCTACTGTTCAGGTAAATATCATGAGGAAAGTTGTTAGGAGGAAGTTATTCAGTTTAGAGAGGAAGCCAAAACAATGTGATCTATGCATAAACTGTTTGTCTCGTAAATACAATAGCAAGCCACAGAAACAAAAAGCATTTTGATTCTCTTCTCTCTTCTCATTTCTACACCTCTGATGCTCAGTCTCAGAAAATGAAGCACTATCTATACTCCTGCTCAAACTAGGCCAGATTCACAAACCACTTTAAGATCTTTTACAGATTCCTGAGAAAAAATACTGACCCAGAGAACAAGAACAAGACAGGAACATAAAGAGGGAGAGATAATATAATGAGAGCACTTATACTGGTATTACCTGTGTAGGGGAGGAGCATAAGATGGCTGTGGTATGTGTCAGCATTGTGGAGAGCGGAAAGAGAGAGTCACTTTCAAGAGACGAAACGAGTAGTGCGCCATTAATCCTGGTCCTATAGCTGCGGAAAAACAACACCTGTTTGGACAACAACATCAGTGTTACATGTTAACTCATTGGTTTTACATGAGAAAAGTTGGAAGACAGAGCTTTTTGAAATTTATTCAACATGGTAACCAAGAAGGAGGACACATAGAAGCACACTTTCAACTCTAAGGTAAATATAGCTTAGTGTGTGACCAGCAGGTTGTCTAGTTAGTCTGCAGACTCGACAGTAAAATCTGTCAAATTTCACATGGGTGTTCCAGCCTGTCTGGAAAGAGAGTAGATTAAACAAGGAAAAGTTGGAATTAGTTTTGTATTATTCCCTTAGAAATATATAAATGGATATTAAAGATAATTCACAGACACCTGAACTTGTTAAATATGTAATCTTTCAGTGTATGAAAGTGTCAATTGTTTTTTTTTATTATTTTATTTAATGAGGTTGCCCGGTTTTGTTGAAGCCTGCTTTAATTCGTGAAAATGAAAAGATGCCAGAAGGTAATTAGTCAGAATGGTTTAGTCCTTATTTAACTGTGTATTATCCATGGCTAATCCAGAGCATGCCTTTAAAGTGCCAATTGGATTATTTGGATTGATGGATACAAGCTTTTGAACTGAGGTGGTTCTCTCAGGGAAGGGGTTGGGTGCTTTCTCTCTGACTCATGTGGTCACTTGTTTGAATGTAGACCTAAAAAATGCCTGTTACTATGCAGGGTTTGTATTCGATTTTTCTATTTGGTCTTAGTGGTATGCATGTATTGCCTATGCACTATGGACAATGTGTTGAATGATTTTTGTAAGTTCTTCAGAGCATTCTGTTGAGTCTCTGCTTCTTTCAAGTTTACCATTAATTTTGTGCAATAGGTCTATTATAAAACCAGGTCAAGCACAAAATATTATATTTCTTTTTATTATTTGAATTTAAAATAAATAAATAGAATTATATAATTATATTATATAATGTTGACAGGTTTTAGTCATACTTTGCAATATGCTCATTTGCCCAGCATGAACAGAGCCACAGTTAGTTTTCTTTGATATTTTGACAATACTCTGATCTGCTGAAAATTGACAGGCAGAACAAGTACTTTATATACCATCCACTGTTTATTAATATTCTTCACCATATTCTTTCTGCAAATAATTTAAGAAATATCTGGTAAAGTCAATGTACATTTAAATTCTGTTGTATTTCACTCAGCTGACAAAATGATGTAACTTTATTTGGATATGCAAAACAATGAAGTCACATCTACTTCTGTTCACAAACTATGTGAGT
Source organism: Xyrauchen texanus (assembly GCF_025860055.1). NCBI lineage: Eukaryota > Metazoa > Chordata > Actinopteri > Cypriniformes > Catostomidae > Xyrauchen > Xyrauchen texanus. The sequence goes on from NC_068276.1 coordinate 46,062,129, forward strand.
AAATGTCATGTAAATGAGTCTGGAGGTGAGATTGCTGAATTTTAATAGATTCAGTTCAAACTATGGCTTCTGAAACAAGTTTAAAACATTACTGATGAAATCAGTGTGTGTGTAAAAAAAAAAATTACTGATTTACTTTCCTGTAGCTCAAGGCTACTAATCTTGTTTTCATGGAGAGGTTGTCTCACTCTGAGTATGGTTTGAAAGAGTAAACTCCTCCCAATTTACACAGAGTTTGTGGTTAGTCATAGTTGAAAGTCCATTAGATGAACCGAAGTCTCATCCTTTAGTTTGTGAAAATGAGTGTTGCAACTTACAGCCCAGTACCATAAATAAAAGGGATAATTTAAAGGGACAGTTCACCCAAAATGAAAATTTTGTCATCGTTTACTTACCCTCATGTTGTTCAAAAAACATATTGCTTTCTTTCATCAGGCGAACACGATGTGCTTTGAGTGTGATTTTAACAAATAAATAACAATATTATATAAAATATAAAACATTTTAATATATAATCTACTCAGTGGCGGGCCGTGCATTTAAAGTCTAGGCCTTCAGTGTTTTACATGCAATTAAGAGAAAACAGTTTCACAATGAATAAGCCTTTGGGCATCATACATAATATTGCAGCTAACTAGTAATACCAATTAACATTTTAAAAACACGTCCACACACGAAAGCCAGAACTTGAAATGACACTTAATGCTCAAGCAAGCCTAATTTTAACTGCAGCATGTCTCACGAACAAACATTCAAACATCATAATTTTTCATATGAATCTACCAAGGAGGTCTATAATACCTGGAAAAATCTATCTAATAATATTTGTGATTTAAATGTTGCTTGAAATAAATTTAGTTTCATCAGCATACACGGTTATGCTGCATTCCATTCAAGTTGGATGTGGGATATTCATACTTGACATCTCCGACCATAAATGCATTCCATTCCCCGATATTCGGAACTGCAACGCTCCCGTTAGTTTAACAGGGGTTTGACTCTCATTAGAGATGTCTCCTAGCAACCCAACTGATAAACAATGCTGCTGTTCTAGCATTTGTGCTTCAGGTGTACGATTATCAAAAGAGATTATAATGTTTTATACACCTGTTTCTGCAGGCGTTTGTTAAACAAGCTTTAATAACATGTAATGTGGAAACTAACTCATTTATCGATATTACTTAATAAAGTGAATGTTTATCACTTACATGTGGAGTGTCCACATGTTTTTGTGACATCATGCCCCTGCATCTCAGCGAAATCAGAGTTTCTGCACGAGCCTATATGTTGTAATTCTGACTTCAAGTTGCATTCCATTGCACTTTTCCTTGTAGGAAGTTGTAAAATCCAACTTTCCGAGTTGAATGGAACGCAGCACTACCTTTCAAAACTTGATCCAACACTAAATGCTCCAGCAGATTCATTTACACTTAGAAAACCCTTGATGTTATTATAACAATGCAAAAGGCACATACCAATTTACTTGAAGTGTAAATCAGTCCTCCTTTCATGTTTAATAAATTAAGCAATCACACGGTCATGCAGAACATCTCGTGTTTTTAAATCCATAAGGATCTCTTTCTCAATGGCGATAGCAGCAGTGATGACAGCTGACTGTCAGACAGCTTGATCTTATGCTTTTCGCTTTCAATTACGTACATCTTAAAGCGTGATTGCGTCACTCAAGGCCAGCTAGAAGGCCTCGACCGGTGTTCTGACGATATGTGCTACCCATCGATATGTGCTACTTACTGGTTATGCGCATGTGCAGACTCACAGTTTTGTTCTGCGTTACCACGCCCATAAATCTATGCATCCTTGCTGTGGAGACTTGACGGTGAGCATTGCAATATCTTTAATCCTTTTTTTATTACATAATTTGACATGTGAACGTGTAAATGTTAGCATGCACACCTTATTTTCAGCATAATATAGCAATTAGCTATTTGTGCAACATATACGTGCAAAAAGTGCCAGAGTGTGTGAAATGTGTACAAAGTAGGTAGCAGCACTTGACACGTAAGTAATCAGAATGTGCTAATGTTCATGTAGTGTGATATGGCGTGAGGCTTTAAAATAAATAAATAAATGTACTGTTTTGCCAGATTCAGATTATTTTCATCATTTATTTAGTTTAAAAAAACTGGGAGCATTATTTGATAGGGCACGTTGGTCTATCAAAATATGCAACTCCTGACATCTTAAAGATGCTATTACAGAATATGCTGTTCCTGACATCTTGAAGATGCTATTACAGAATATGCTGCTCCTGACATCTTGAAGATGCTATTACAGAATATGCTGCTCCTGACATCTTGAAGATGCTATTACAGAATATGCTGCTCCTGACATCTTAAAGATGCTATTACAGAATATGCTGCTCCTGACATCTTGAAGATGCTATTACAGAATATGCTGCTCCTGACATCTTGAAGGCATAATTACAAAATATCTCAACATACTCTCCATATTCATAAGGTGCATATGGAGTGAGTAGTGATGTAAAATAAAGTGAATTTGCACTGGGAGCATTATTTGATAGGGCACGTTGGTCTATCAAAATATGCAACTCCTTACATCTTGAAGACATTATTATGTAGTATTGTTTTTTCTAATGACAGTGAACATAAGGTAAATATTCATGTGTCAAAAAATGCTAACTACCATATGAATATTTGTACGGTCAGCCAGCTGAACAAGAATAACTGAAAGTTTCAGTTAGGAAAGGTGTGCTTTGACAGGTCAAAGATGAATATTTTATGATAATTTTTACTTTTCACACAGTTTTAAAAATAAAAACAGTACAGTATACAGTACTCATAACTTATAATTTTATTATAATTGTATTTCATATAATATACAATAATGTCATTTTTACTTGTTATATCAAATGTGATAATTGCTGGTTCAAAATATGCTCCCCATACACTTACCCTGTTTTAAATGAAATAACGATGTCTTAATATTGTGAGATTTACATCATAATGGAAACAGTAGCTAGAGAATTAATCGACATTCTCTGTGATCGATTCGCGCTTGGGTAGCATTTTTCGACAAGGCAGCACAAATCGTCAGAACACCGGGACATATCCTAAAGATCACACCCACCAAGAACAAATAAATAAATCGGATTGGCTGATGAATCGGACAATCTGACTTTAGTTGCTCATTCATTTGCACTGTTGAGGGATTCTGTGGAAATTCTGAAGGCCTGAGGGGGTGGAGCTCAAACTCACATGCTGCTTCGGCATGCGATTTGTGAGACAGTTGTCACACTTGTACGCATCAAAGAATACATTCTGACTAGATACACTTTTCGTTTTTCTCTATTTGTTTGTAGATTAATTAAGAGTGGAAAGCGATAAAAAATACATAGGCAAAAAGGTGATTGAGAATGAAAAGATGAAAAATATTTATTTATTTATTTGGCATGTTAGGCCAGCAGAGAAGGTTTGCTGGCCCTGAGAATTCACCACTGCATCTACTTACTTTCCTGCAACAATAACAACATGCATTCTTCTTATCATACAGATTCACAGGTCAGAGTTTACCAAAGTTGAACTTTTATTTGAAGCAAATTGTGAAGTTTCTTCACATGAGCTTGCATTTCTGGTTTTCCGCATTGTGATTAGTTTGAAGAGGAGTGAATGGAGCGCAAAGTGTAGTGTGACCATGGCTTTCCGTGGTACAGAAAAGGAGATGTTAGGCAGACTGTTACAGACTATGTGTTTTCGCAGTCCTTAAAAGTTTTGCTGGCATTTACATTTGGGATGTTGACCGCATCGTCCAAATGAATTCATCAAAGGTTAAATCAAAACTCAATAACGGTTACAAGTTGTTTTTAGATGTTAATAGATAAAATGGTAATTCGATAAAAACTCATTATTGTTGAGAGTTGTGCGTTAAATCAGAAGACATATTTATTTATTAAAGGAACAACCTACAAATCTCATAAATTGCAAAGAGGGTACAGTTAATACATGTTTGAGGAGAACTTTGTGAAACAGGATGTGTAGTAGTGGAGAGACCCATGTCCTGCTTCATCTGACTTCTAACCCTGTCAAACACACACTTTCATGTTGGTTGTGATGTGTAATTATTCCATTGAAACCGTGACGGTACAGCTCATATTTCAAAGTGTTTCAAAATCCCACCTGTGAGCGACTGCTGTTAGTCATCTTCTTGAAAATTATGTCCACAGACAAAAGTGCTTTCTCATTTAATAACAAAGAGTTTGCATTTAATTGCCTGAACCCACCGAGCTGGTACAAAGTTCAGCATCTTTTGGAAATTACAAAAGATATGGAAAGACAATCCAGACGTTTTCTTTTAAAATTTGTGCAAATTGGAACCCTGTAGTAGCACTAGTTATTACTGTTCTTCCTGATCGCCGCCATGATTTACCCAACTATGACGACTCCGCTTCAAGGATGCAGAAATGTGAAAAGGCTCCATTGTGTGGAAAAAAGGAGCAATGTTTACAATTTAAAAAAAACATTTCTCTTTGTGTTCCATGGAAGAAAGTCATACGGGTTTGGGTTGGAACAAAATGAGAGTTAGTCAAAAAAGACAGAATTTTCATTTCTGGGTTAACCTTCCCTTAAAGACTTTCCCTTTAACCTCTAACTAGTTTTTAATATCATAAAAAGATAGTATGTCTGGATTTTTCCTGTTCATTTATCTTCGTAAATTTGACTGGAATTCTTTATCCGGAAAGGCAAGGTTGATTCACCTGTAATACTGCATACCAAAAGTATCGTATTTTGTTTGGAGATACTATTTACTTTGTGACTTCAATGAACTCATGTGAGAGGGAAGGAGAGAACACTCCTCGTTTTGCACACAATGGGAGTGGATTAGATATGCTGTTGGACGTAAGCAGGCCAGTTTCACCTTTTTTTTTAAAGAAACCCAATGCCTGTGAGACACATCCACAAGTCTGGTTCTAGCTGGTTCACATAACAAATGGAATTCAGTCTGTTTGAAAAACAAAAATTGGTATTTGGCTCTCATGGTCCACTAGGTGAGAATGCCATCTACGTACTGCCCTTTAATGAGGAAGTCTTTGTTTACTCAAGGTGAACTCTCATATGGCGTTTCTGGTCAAAGAGGTGTCCCCTGGTCATGTAGAAGTCTTATGACCACAATGGATCATCTGTCATCATTAGATGGTAGAAGGCCATGAAAACCTGTATTTCTTGTTAACCATATGTTGCTGGGTTGCATGTGCCCTCCTGGGTATTCTGGTCTACCTGGTAGTCCCTTGTTGTTGATGGGGAAACATGAGAAAAGGTAGAAATGTCTCAGGCATATTTGTTTGCAGGATCTATGGCTTCACACACAAAAACACCATATTCAAATTGTGCACCAAACTGACATTTAAAATAAATATTTTGAACTGAACATTATTTATGACACAATCTGAAACAAACATTAATGACATTACTTGTATGGGCACAAACTACCTGCTTGTCTTCATTTGTTTTAAATTATGATAAAGTATAAGCCCCCTGATGCTTATAAATACCCTGATTCTTGTTTCATTACATAATACCATTAGTTAGCATTGATGGGTGTAATCTGATTAAAAGTAATTAGTTACAGTAATCGAACTACTAAGGCTGTTGCTTTAACTTATTTATTCAGTGCAATTAATGATTTAATATAACGTGTTATATTAAATATATAATATATTACATTTGTAATATATTTAATAAAGTGTTAAAAAAATTAACACAATCATTCCTACCATCTGAGTAATTCACGCTTGAAATACCACCTGTCTTCAACAGGGGGCAGTAAACGAAACTCCAGCTGGATGGGCAACGTGCAGCTTTACAGACAACAAACCAAACTCAGGCTTGCTTGACACAAGCCACAGCTTTTATTTTTTTGCTTTTACTGCCTGACAAAGACCTAATTGATCAAAACGTTGTCCTTTCTATTGAATAACATGGGAGCATTTATAGCAGTGTGATGTTCTCTCCTTGGATTATGAATGTTGCTTGACACAAGTGACATCACAAAATGAGAATGCATTCTTGATTTCAATCACAGCTGGAAGGAGCACAATTCAGAATGCAGGGATTACAAGACATGATTTTCTAAGTTCCAAACTATGTTTAACAGCGACTTAAAAGCACTGTATATATGAAGCTACGCAACCAAAGTGAGATGCTCCAGAAGCGTCCATCTGACCATGTCCATGTGTATATCGGACAGAATGACAAATTTAACTGCAAAATGGATTACTATGGACTGTTGGCCAAAGATAGGCTTATGTTCAATATTATGGAAATAAATATATTGATTATAAAGCCACTTTTTGTATTTTCTTATGAATGTTTTACTTATCTGCCACAATAATTTAATGTATTTTAATTATCTGCATTATAATATTCAGTACATATTTTATATTGATGCTTGTGCGGCCCCGCATCCTTCTGCACAGACATTGTGATTTTGCTTCGCTAAAAGCAACAGATAATTTAAATTCATTTAAACTGACTGATCTCAGTTCAGAAGACTCTGGGCTGTCTTTAAAGTGTTAAAATTTTGACTTGTGGAGTCATGTGACAAAACAACATGGCGCAGATCACAGCGGAGTTTGTCTTTGGGAGAAACGCCAATATAACAACATCTGGATGTTATGATCCGGTGAGGCTGCGTGTCTCTTTCTTGTGTGTCTGTGTGATTTGTTTCACTTATGTATTTTCCTTTTTCCGCGTGAGCGTTGTGATTGACGTTCCTATGGTAAACGCTCATTCATTCACCTGATTATTGCCACATGCAGCTTGTTACCCTGTCTATTTATACCCTCTCGTTTCAAGTGCCAGATTGTTCGTTTGTGTAGCGTCTCAGTCTTGCCAGTCAGCTAGCCAGCCAGCCAGTCGTCATTCAGCTAGTCAGTCAGTGAATCAGTCAGTCTTGTCCTATTTGCGCTTTATTTGTTTTCTGCCAGTTTGTTCCAATTTACTGTTACCAGTTGGACTACTACTCTGTGGACTTTCAGTTGGATTTACTTACTTTGGATTGCTTACTCTGTCATCACATTCATCTTCTCTCCGCCTGGGTGTCCCAAGTTAATCTTCACCATCTTCATCCTCCCACATTGCCTCCAGTCACTTGCAACCTGAGCCGGATATCTTCACTGTTTTTATTTCCCTATGCTTATTTTCCTATTCCGTGACACTGGTATGAAACCTAATTACGTTTTTACATTGAAACCTGTTTTAGTCAAATGATTAGTCTCTAGTTTCATCTGATATACGATTTTTAAAATTTGAGCAATTTATCGCAAAACAGCACACTGTTAGTATAGAGTATAGTGGACAATAGCTCTAGTTTTTCATGAGAAATCCTATACTTACTGTGCATTTTCACACTGAGAATGTTTTACTTATTATTTGCTTTCAGAGGATTTACAGTATATTGGGTTGGGATGTCAACACTGGATGATATATTGTATATATGTAGCCTACACAATGTATTTTCAGTTACAAGTATGTCTGAGACAGACTGACAGCACATAGGAGGTTAAGCAATTCACTAAATAGGGAACTAGGGACCATCATTTTCTTTGCAGCCATGTGCATTCACTCCTGAAATCCGACCAAAAGATCAGTTTCAGGCTGCAGATGATGTTTGGACCACTCAACATGTTTGGCAGACATGTGACAGTGGTAATAGGTACATAGATTCTGAATTTATAATGTATAATTTTTTTTTCACAGTGATTGGTGTATGCTGGCCATTACTTTGAATTAGAATTAATTATGCTAATTTCTGATTGGTAAATACTTCACTGGCTATCACTTATTTGTTTGACAGTGCAAAGAGGGAGCATTGAGGTTTTGTGGACAAAGTAGAAGAAAAAAAACATTGTAATATACTGTTATGAAAGACCTCCGCTTGTTTGGGAAGAAGGAAGCGGTAGCCGGGTGCACATCCAAACATACAACATTTATTTTCACACTTTTCAGTGTCTTCTCATTCACACACTGCTTTTCAGCAGCATCACACACCCTAGTGGCTTTTCAGCTCACTGACCATGTTGTCGCTTTGCTTTTAAGCAGCAGCTCTCAACCACACACACACACACAGCTTTGTTGTGTCACTCTCTGTGTCTCTTCCGACCGCAGCTCTGGTTGTGGCTTTATCCCTCATTATATATTAAATTATTGTTATTTTAGGGCCTTTCTCAGCAAACATTATGTATGCAAATAATTGCGATAAATTTGATTAATTAATGAGCATATCACATAATGGATTCAAAATTGTAATTGATTCTAGTAATCAGATTACAGTTACTGACTTTCAGTTAAGTTAATTACTTGTTTGTACAATACATGGGTTATATATTACTAAAATAGTATTATTTATGTAGAATTTAAAAAAATGATATTCATATCTATGTCTATTTGTATTTGTGTGATAGCTAAAGCGCATGTGCCCCCTAAAGAGTCATGTAAGGGAAGAACATGTGGTGCTGAGAGTGACTTGTATGCAGCAACGATCAAGGAAGAAATATAGATATTATTTTGAATTCGTTGAGCAAAAGAAATAAATAAAATTTACGTTTCTGTAAAATGTTTTAGAAAGTAACTTTATTAAAGTAATTTGGTTACTCAATAAAATATACAAAAAGTAATCTGATTACAATTGTTATAGAATTAGTAATCTGTAGTGGACTACTTGTTAATAACCTAAAAACCCAACACTGTGAGTTAGTAAGGTCAGATAGAACTACTGAATCTTTGATGTTCTGCTCATGATACTGGTTTAGGGTTAAGGGTCTTAAATTTCAGGAATGGTATGTCTCAAATTGGGCTGATTTCATGGGTCTCCACACTCAGACTGTTGATATAAGTGTATTTAAAAGACACTGGGAGAACACATGTCTCATACAGACACCAGGCCTGATCTACCGAAGGTCTGAGTTACATGGTGTATGATTACACTCACATAGTCAAATCTGCCATAGAAATAGACTGGAAGCTTTTCCCCAAACAATTGTTGTAATGTTTTTATTAAGGCTATAAAAATGACATATTTTTGTTCTATATTAGTGTTTAAAGCACAAAGGCTATGGGTTTGTCTCATGACATACTGACCTAAAGTCTACTAAAATACCAGTATATTTAAACATACTTTTTGAACTTAAGTTATAAGACTGTATATACAGTGCATCTGTAAAGTATTCACAGCGCTTCACTTTTTCCACATTTTGTTATGTTACAGCCTTATTCCAAAATGGATTAAATTCATAATTTTCCTCAAAATTCTACAAACAATAACCCATAATGACAGCATGAAAGAAGTTTGTTTGAAATCTTTGCAAATTTATTCAAAATAAAAAAATGAAAAAAATCACATGTACATAAGTATTCACAGACATTGCCATGACACTCAAAATTGGAAGTGAAGCGCTGTGAATACTTTATAGATGCAATGTAGCATAATATTCTTTTAAGCATTATACACCACACAGCTTTTTAATTGTATTGCAATGATATGACAATTTCTACACCTTTAGAAATAAACACATCCTTAATGAAAATGTAATGTTTTTCAGTGCAGTACCGTGAATGAAATTTGTTTGGCTGCCGAATCAGGTTGTTGCCCACACATAAACATAATAACAGTTTCAATATTTCAGTTCAACATTCAATTGAGGTTAAATTTGTCAAGATCATTGTGCTGAAATAAGTCAATGATTACAACATTTTAACAGAGGTGTGACTAGATGAAGCCAAAAACATCTCTGTTAGATTATAGTATTATGAAATGGAAACCTCATAACAAACCTGAGCCATGCTCTTTGAATATATTGGAAGACAGTCAATGTATTTGTCTTCCAACTCTATCTTTAATGTCTTATGGTTATTATTGCTATTTTTATCTATCAAAGTTTATACTGCATGCTGAAATTAAAGAAGCTTTGTAGATGTTCATATCAAGCAGACCAATTAATTATCTATCTAGAGTGTCAGGCAGAAGTGTTTTGATTGGGAATATAGTACACACATTCTTTCAGCATGTGAGCACAGTTTCAAGGTTTACAGGAATGTGAGGGCTGGTCAATGATTGCCGCAGGAGTTAAGCATTATGTGCAGGTTGAGGGCATGAAGCACACTCTATAGCACACCTGACTCTAAGCTGTACACCTATGTGTAGCTAATATATATTTTTTTTGAGAAAAATTCAAAGGTCTGCCACTGTTTTATACTGCAGATTAAGAGTCTCCACCTGTCTCAAGCAGCTTTATGTGTTGTCTATAGATCAGATAGTTATAAAGTTTTCAAGAAACACTTGAAATAATGTGATGTTTCAATTGCTATTCATTAATGTGTTGGTTGAAGGGATTTATTGGCTTGTATTTCTGAAATGTACGATGTAAAGCAGACATTATTTTAGAGAGATGACTTCCATACTCCCTTAAACATAAACCTAGTGATATATAATTTAGTCTGTCAAAACTTGAGAACTGAAATGAATTCCCCATGCTTCTTATGTTTCTCATTTTTCCAACTTCCAAGCATGCATACTTCTAGAGAGCTGTGGTGTCAGGTAGAAAGTGACCATACTAGTGTATCTTTTTGAACAGTGTTTTCACACATTTTTGCATTTACACTCACTGGGCACTGCAACGCAGCAGGACTTTTTGATATACAGAAACTATTGTTACTTGTCTAACAACAACAGTAATGCCTTATATACATTATGACATTAATCATTTATTCTATGGAATGTGCCAAGGCATCATGCCCATTCAAATTAAGGGGGCATGTGCCCCATTATATTTGAGCCAAGAGGATTTTAAATTGATTATTTGAACTTCCAAAAACATGTTTTTAACTTTAATAATAAAATGTAATGATTATTGCATATAAAAAGAAGGGTAAGGAGGAGACGAGTTTAATGAAGAACTTAAACCAAATAAGACAAACACACACAAATGACAGACAGCTGCCTGTAAACGCTCTCTCTCTGTTGCACCACCGTCCGCAGTTGGCCTTTATCCCTCTCAGAGGCTTGATTAGCCTGATAAGGGGCTGGGTGTGTAGAATCACGACCCAGCCCCGCCCTCTGCCCTTTCACATTCCTCCCTCGGTCTCTCAGGACAGGGAGCCCCCCTAGCCATGACACCTCTTTCAAATCTACTGAGTTTGCATGGATGTTTTAAAAAGAAATACAAGACACAAAATACAAACCATTTTATATGGTTGATTTTCTTTTAGTAAGTTCATTTAGTTTGTTTTATTATCTATAACTTACACTGAACATGGAAAACTACATTTACAGTAATCACCTCATTCAAGGGAAGGGGACATGTTCACCTTTAGCTCACTCTCTATTGAGCTGAGACACATTTTGCACTACCTCTTATGTCGTGTATGGAAAATATGTGCACAAAAGAAGAGCACAAGAAAGTGATGTAAAACCATCTGAATATGTAAAAATGCAATCGAATGAAACCATTACTGATACAATTACTGATTAAAACAGGTGTTTTATACCGTTTCCTGTGATTTATACTGCTTGATGCAGCAATATGAACTTTGCATAAATGGCGGTGGTGGGTTATGTTTGGTTGACCCTGGTGCATGATGGCCCTGGGCATGTGCCACAGTGTTCTCCAATTTCAGACTTGAAAAGCAGCATTCCTCACATGAATGCCAAAATCTGTGTATAATGTGTATAATGACACAAACTCTCTTGTTGCAGCTATTGGTGAATTCAGTTGCCATGATAAATTTAATTCCAATAATTGTGCATCGTAAAAAAAAAAAATACATTAAATACATTTTAAAATACATATAAAAAAATCAGAATCTGGAAAGATTTATAAGTGTAACCTTGACTATAGTCACTTAAGTTTAAAAATAAAGCATTGTTTTTGTGGAATGGTCTTAAAAATTAAAACAGTTTGATGCTCATATAGAGCACACAAGTTTAGGTTATGCTAACTCATAATATTATGACTAATATAGGACATTTTACATCCAAACCTACGTATCAAAAAATATACTGTATATATATACACTCACCTAAAGGATTATTAGGAACACCATACTAATACTGTGTTTGACCCCCTTTCGCCTTCAGAACTGCCTTAATTCTACGTGGCATTGATTCAACAAGGTGCTGAAAGCATTCTTTAGATATGTTGGCCCATATTGATAGGATAGCATCTTGCAGTTGATGGAGATTTGTGGGATGCACATCCAGGGCACGAAGCTCCCGTTCCACCACATCCCAAAGATGCTCTATTGGGTTGAGATCTGGTGACTGGGGGCCATTTTAGTACAGTGAACTCATTGTCATGTTCAAGAAACCAATTTGAAATGATTCAAGCTTTGTGACATGGTGCATTATCCTGCTGGAAGTAGCCATCAGAGGATGGGTACATGGTGGCCAGAAAGGGACGGACATGGTCAGAAACAATGCTCAGGTAGGCCGTGGCATTTAAACGATGCCCAATTGGCACTAAGGGGCCTAAAGTGTGCCAAGAAAACATCCCCCACACCATTACACCACCACCACCAGCCTGCACAGTGGTAACAAGGCATGATGGATCCATGTTCTCATTCGGTTTACGCCAAATTCTGACTCTACCATCTGAATGTCTCAACAGAAATCGAGACTCATCAGACCAGGCAACATTTTTCCTGTCTTCAACTGTCCAATTTTGATGAGCTCTTGCAAATTGTAGCCTCTTTTTCCTATTTGTAGTGGAGATGAGTGGTACCCGGTGGGGTCTTCTGCTGTTGTAGCCCATCCGCCTCAAGGTTGTGCGTGTTGTGGCTTCACAAATGCTTTGCTGCATACCTCGGTTGTAACGAGTGGTTATTTCAGGCAAAGTTGCTCTTCTATCAGCTTGAATCATTCGGCCCATTCTCCTCTGACCTCTAGCATCAACAAGGCATTTTCAGCCCACAGGACTGCTGCATACTGGATGTTTTTCCTTTTCACACCATTCTTTGTAAACCCTAGAAATGGTTGTGCGTGAAAATCCCAGTAACTGAGCAGATTGTGAAATACTCAGACCGGCCCGTCTGGCACCAACAACCATGCCACGCTCAAAATTGCTTAAATCACCTTTCTTTCCCATTCTGACATTCAGTTTGGAGTTCAGGAGATTGTCTTGACCAGGACCACACCCCTAAATGCATTGAAGCAACTGCCATGTGATTGGTTGATTAGATAATTGCATTAATGAGAAATTTAACAGGTGTTCCTAATAATCCTTTAGGTGAGTGTGTGTATATATATATATATATATTAATTTTGTATATAAAGTTACCGTTACACTGTTAACACTATAAAGTAATTATTAATTAAAACAATCACATGGTGCTTATTAAATATTACTTGAAGTGTCACGTTTTGGAATCATAACGCAAATATATACAGTATGTTCCTTGAACGACTCCCCCACCTCAACTTTTTCACTTGAACATAGATGGCACTAACTCTCATCTCAACACTTTATTGAATGTCTGTGCTTCTCTTAATCTTGATAAATCATCTGAATATCAATCATTTGTGAGATTTATTCCATTTAAACAGTTTTGAGGTTAAATTATCTCATTTTTTTGTCATTGGAAAATAGTGATCTGTGACATTCTCCTCAAAATTGGGGCAGAAGGTCATTTCTGGTGTCATTATTATTCATTTTAATAACTTTTAAATTATGTGGTTATTGTTAAACACTTTCATGCATTAGATGTACATTTCAAATAGCTTCTCTGTTCCTTATAACCTAATAGGTTAATTGAGTGGAATTCAATATTGCTATTATGACATGCCTTCAATTAAAAATATGGGTGTCTTTGTATGTATATATTCATAGGCTTGCACAGTACATAATTCATAGAATAGGTTTACCTTTCAGATGAATCTCTTTGATTTGCCTCTCATTGTTTAGTTATTCAATTATTGATATAATGGTGCTCTTTGGTCCTTTAATATGGTAAAGGCACTAAATGTGATAATATTCTGAATAAGCATGAAATGCGATAAAGGTCCAAAATTATATAATTTTTGGTTCACACAGTACAAGAGAAACACTGTCTGCATTGCTTGCAATTTGCCTGTTTCAGTCACTTTTTTTTTCTTTTTTATGCTGAAAGAAAAGATGAATATGAATATAATTTATTTCATCATTGATGTATCTGTAAAATGACATGACTGTGTCAGATTTCTAGCAAAAAGGAAATACACAAAACTATTTACTTCCCTCAAGTTGTCCCTCATTGTTTTTTCCTCCCAGTAGAATCTCAACACAAAATTTTCTTCAAGAATCCTAACGCTGCTCTACTCTATACAAAAAGTTAATATTGGCCATTGCTGTCAAGGTCCAAAGAGAGAATAAAAATCATTATAAAAATACCATAAAAGTAGTCCATAAACACATAGCTGTTCTACAGCCACAGAAAGCTTGGAATATAGTGCACTTGTCATATGGACTACTGTTATGATGTCTTTACACTGAACTTTTAATAGGGCTTTATAGTATTTGTCCTTTATGAAGCTTGACTGCTCCTGCTCACTATAAACATTTATTTTATAGAATAGAGCTGCTTAAAATATCTATTTTTATGTTCCAAGAAAAAACTCAGCATATGGGTTTTGAACATTATAAGGGTGACTTAATGAGTGAGTAAAAGTACATTTTCCATTTTTATGTGAACTACTCCTTTAACTGGTAGCTCGTTTTTGAGCACATATATATAATTTTCTAAGACAACGACAAGAAACTAGCTGAAAACAGCTCCATTAATGTTTTCACATTCACAATTATGAATGACATACAAATCACATCCTGTACATGACATATTTCAATTCAAAACGGTGACTAGTTTGCACCCTTGGAAATCAGTGTCAGTCGGTACAGCAATTAAATCATAAAACAGTGGTAAAATTTAGCATATTTAGTTAGATACATCTCACATGACACAAACACTCTTAACATGAAATTTTGCTGATGTGCGGCACAAGAATAATCCACAAGGTTCCCGCATAGCATCTTAAACTTGAGTCTCGCCTTCATCGATTTGCTTGGCAAATCGATCTCAAATGATATTGACGAGCAGTGTCTGACTACTGAGTGCGATAAAAAAAGTACACTTATTTAAACCATTATGTTATTCCTGCAACAACTTTATGACAATTAAACAGTGGTGCATAATGGACTGCAACAGAACAGCAACAAGGATATCAGTTATTGGGGGACACTTAGTTTGAAATGATGGAGACTCGGCATCATTACAATGCTTTATACAGTATTTATTTACCAAGAGTTTTGTAGCCATATTCTACAGATTAAGGATTTTGTATTTCACCAGATTAGGTTTTTGTTATTATTCACAAGATATGAAGTTAGAGACATGTCTGTGCTAACGGTGCATGTTTCCATATAGTCACATCTTACTTTGCATATCCTCACTTCAGTTTAGAAACAACCAAATTTGCATTGAAGTGAGGGTGAAAATATGGATGAATATTGTCAATCAGTGACTGTCACCTCTAGAGGCCACTTTTATACTGTAGAAACAAAGTTGTACAATGTGTAGAATCCTCCTACACTGGCCACAGAGGAACAAAAAAGAAATAATAATAATTAAAAAAAAATATGCTTGATCATTTACACCTATATTCAGAATGCCATCTTTACATTGTTTTTTTTTTTTTATATTTTCTCTCTTTACCAAGAATACATTAATTATGCCAACATTATGTTCTTAAAATATCAAATTTAATTTACCTATAGAATTCCAACTAAGTGATTTCCAAAATCCAACTAATCTTGTAAATGCATTTAAGTAAATTACTCTTCATTGCATGTAATCTCTTTAGCAGAGTACTGCCATGTACAGTAGAGACACTCCTCGCTGACTTTCGCACAGAGTTATGGAGCTGAAGGTGTGGGTGGATGGTATTCCACGTGTAGTTTGTGGTCTATCTGAAGAGACATCTTGTCAGGATGTAGTCATCGCTCTAGCCCAGGCAATAGGTGAGTTATAAGGTATGATTATTCTCTCTTGCTCTTGGATTAGAGTACATTCATACTTTAATGTTTGTTCTTAATGTGCTGTCCAGGGCAAACTGGTCGCTATGTGCTCATCCAGAAACTAAGGGATAAGGAACGGCAGCTTGTGGCTAATGAACGGCCACTGGAGTCCCTGGCTAATCTGGGCCAGTTGGGTAATGAAGTGCAATTTATTCTACGCCGTACTGGCCCCACGAGCAGTGAAGGCAAAGACCAAGGTCGAGTCCCCCCCTTATGCAGGCCTCCAGATCCAGAGCCCCCGAAACACAGAGAGCCAAAAAAGGCTCTCACTTTTAATCTGGGGCCCTCCACCTCACCCCGAACCCATTTAAAACATTTTGAAAAATCACCCAGAGACTCTCAAGTGCCGAGGGTCTCCCCATCTTCTTCATCTTCCCTTGCCCAAGCTGGTTCATCCAAAGAGGCAATTTATCAGCAGATTCTTCGACAACAAGAGCAGCTTCAGGCTATGCAGGCACAGCTAGAGACTCTAGAGGGGGAGCTTGGTGTTTGGGAGCGGGCTCCACCACCAACTTTTTCCCCGGACATCCTTGAGGAAATGGACTACCTACAGAAGGCTTTGATGCAGAACGAGGAAGAATTGGGCCATGAACATTACTGGATAAGTGAATTTCACTCTGAAGTTCAGAGAGAAAAAGACATTTTTAAGAAAAGAAATGAACTCCATTCAGCCCTTGATAAACAAAATCGAAGGCTACGTGACACAGGCAACCAATCGGAGCAGCTGGAGCATGATGTTCAGCTGCTTATTGAGAGCAAGAGAAATGGTTTGCATCAAGCCATGCCCAGTGTTGAAGAGTCTGTACTCATAGTGAAGGGACAACTGGACAACCAGCAGTTACAAGGGGCTGATCTGCATGCATCGGTTGAAGAGACAGAAAAGGTTTTAAGGCTGGCAGATGAGCAACTGCAGGTCAGCATTTCTGAATTAAATATAAAAAATGTTACTTATCAGATACTGTATTGTCTAGTTAAATGTGAAGTCTGTCATTTCTGCACCACTAAGTGTCACCAAACGGAATTGCAAAAAAAAAAAACACACACACACACACACACACACACACACACACACACACACACTTCTTTCAAAGAAGATTCCCAAACACTCCCAAAATCTATTGGTTGAAAAAACATACATTTATAATTAATCACTGCATCCTTAGATGTGAAGAAAGTACTGTAACATAGAAAAATTACATGACATTTTAGTTTCAAGGAATTTATTTCCAGAATAGGAACACACTTGCTGAAGAAAAATCAACCTTCTCATATCATGAGATAATGTTGTGGTTAATTACGGGCTCAATGAATAAGCAAATACCAGAGTCCCCACGTCATGTGTCCTGCACTTGCCAGAGTAGCAACCAATCCAAAAATGCAAACTAGTCATTTCAATTCTCTTTTGTAAAACCTCTTTATTAGTTGTTGCCTCACACTGGTTAACTGATGTTTAATTACAGTTACACAAAAGGACATTGTATACTCATCATGACTAACTGAACCTCAGGGCAGCATACACACTACTTCACTATTGCTTCATTTGTTGCCTCACGCCCATCTTCAAGGGCAGAACAATAATCCATTCGTCCTTTAGGTTGTTGTCATTACCAACAATACTGTAGTCGCATGCTTAAAATAAAAATGGGTGAGTTTATAGACAAAAGGACAGGTTATGTTTGATGGAAGGGTATATCAAGACCAGTGTTGGTTAAGTTATTAAAAAATAAAATAAAAAAGAAAAGAAATTCACTACAAATTTCTAATGATTTTTTTTTTTATTGTAATCTCAACCAATTCTGTATGACAAACCTGTATGACTAATTACCTAATCAAAGAAGTAATCAAGTTACTAATTACTTCTATTTTAAGTTACTTTTTAAAACACTGCACTGAATTAATATTTTTTCTTCTCAATGAATTCAAAATAAGGTAACGTCTATAGTTCCTCATTCATTGTTGTACCCAAGTCATTATCTATTAGATATGTTAGATATGGCAAAATTAGTATTGCAAGTATACAATTTCAGAACTCAGCCGTTCTCTGCAGCACTTTTCATGTGGAGATTAAACTTCAAAGCTGTGCTTTTTTGGTGCGTTGACGCCCTGGTGTGAACCATATAAATGTGGCTTCACGGTTGCTGTAACAAAGTGGATAGCCACAGCCTGTCGGCTGATTAATATTGTGGAGGATGAGGATTTAACAGATTTAATGCCTATTGCAATGAATACGCAACCTATGTGTACTAGTTCTTTTGATTATAGTTATCCTCTCACTTAGACTTTGGGAAACGTTTAATGTTATTTTAATTGGTGCTATTTTAGTGTATTTATTTCTTTATAATGTGGAAGGCTTTGTTTAGAAAATTAACAAACATAATTGTTTACAAATTGTTTTGTTTTCTTCCCTAAGTAGGAACTAAATGCAATTTAACAGGAAAATTATTATATATAGTAACATTTTAGCACTTTCAAAATCTGTGATTAATTGTGATTAACTATGAAAAATAATGTGATTAATCACAATTAAATATTTTAATAGACTGATGGCACTAATTCTACATAAATTATATCATTTTAGAAATGTGTAACCCAAGTTATGTACTTAAAAGTAATTATTTGAACGTCAGTAACTGCAATCTAAACAATGTTACACTACTTTTAACCTAAAAAAATGTATTACATTACAGTAGCTAATTTATTTGTAATCATATTTTACCCAACACTGATCAAGACAAATCGTATTTAGCAATGCAAAGACAGTATATTTATGTTATTTAAGCTTGTTTGCATGGTTAGTGATGGAACCATGCAACAATGGTTGCCTTGTGAAAAAAGTCTGGGATAGAAAATATGTTCAAAAGAGCTTAACAGCATAACTAATATTCAACCATTAATATTCAAGAACTACAGAGCTTGTGGTATTAACATAAGAAAAATGCGACTCAAGAAGCTTTGCCATCAAACAACATTGTGGAGGTTGTTAAGTCTGTGTGGGCATTTCATTACAAAAAAGGGAACTATTGGACAAAAGAACATTGACGTTTGAAATGCACTGCTTCTACTTTTTCCTCCAACTCAACTTTAAATCTCTTTAATGTTCCCCTGTAGGCTAAGAGCAAGGAGCTGGATGATCTGAACAAGGAGTTACGCCAGTGTAACCTGCAGCAATTCATCAAGAAAACAGGAGTCACCCCAGCACAATTCAGTCAGCAAACAGATGAGATTGATTTTGCTCTCCTCAAGCCTGATGGACAGAGTGATGAAGGTGTGTGAAATTAAAAGCTGTTTGCCAAAACTACTAATATTTTATGGGCTAATTTGTTTTCATAAATGCCTTCCAAAGGGAAAAGAGACTACTTGGTAGCTAGAAGATATTGTTCATTAACAAATTAAACTTAAATGCATTTACATTTACTCACTCTCATCCAAATCTGTATGACTTTGTTTCTTCAGTAGAACACAAAAGATGCAGAATGGCAGCATTAGCCACCAATACATTTCACTACACCTTTTTCTCCGTGCAATGAAAGTAAATGGTGACTGAGGCTGTCGTTCTGCCTAAAATTTTAAAGTTCATCCGAAAATTTTAATTATCTCTTTATTTACTCACCCTCATGCCATCCCATATGTGTATGACTTTCTTTCTTCGTCTGAACACAAACAAACATTTTTAGAGGAATATTTCAGCTCTGTAGTTCCTCACAATGCAAGTGAATGGGTACCAATTGTTTTAATCTCCAAAAAGCACATAATAGTAATCCAGTTGACTTCAGTGGTTAATTCTATATCTTTAGAAGCAACATGATAAGTGTGGGGGAGAAACAGATCAATATTATGTCCTTTTTACTATAAATGATCCTCTTTGGCCAGTAAGTGGTGATATGGATGAAGAATGTGAATCACCAAAACACAAGAAGAAGAATGTGAAAGTGGAGATTGATTGTAAAAAAGGATCTATTTCTCACCCACACCTATGATATTTCATCGGAAGACATGGATTTAACCACTGGAGTCTTATGGATTACTTTAATGCTGCTTCATGTGCTTTTGGAGCTTCAACATTTTAATGCCAATGCACTTGCATTGTGAGGACCTACAGAGCTGTATTATTCTTCTAAAAATCTATGTTTGAGTTCAACAGAAAAAAAGAAAGTCATACACATCCGGGATGGCATGAGGGTGAATAAATGATGAGAGAATTTTTGGGTGATCCCTTTAAGTAAGAATTTCATATGGGTCTCTTTAAGAAAAAAAAGACTGACTAAATAGCTGACAAGAATGACATTGGCGAAGCTTAACAGTAAGTCTCTTGTCTATGATAGATTCAAATTCCTCCATCTTGGAGTTCAACTCTCGCACCACTGCCAAGCAAATTCTGGGGAACCCACGCAGCCTCCAGAACCCACTCCTCTCCAGCCTTCATCCAGAGGGTGTGTATGTGTGACACACTGCTTGCATGCTGCTGCCCTCTGCTGGCCTAAGACCTCTGCTTGTCCACCTCTACCTCTTCCTGCTTCCAAGAATGCACTCTCATGCACACATCCTATCCTCTCTGGTGGCTCTTTGTATGAACAAATGTTCTGTAAAATATGCTGTCATGGGCATTTTTGAACCTGACAATTCAACTGCACTGTCAATAAGACAGACTATTGAGAACAATACATATTTATTCATTTGAATTTTTTAAGCAAAAGAAAACAAAATGGCATGCTTACAAGTCTTTGTCTTCTGATGTTTCTTATAATTAGCAAAGCTTACTGTTAACAGTGACTATCAAGCTATCACAAAAAATATTCTTCCTTTTAAGCTGAAACCTGCACTGCCTTAAGATTCTCTTGCAAACTTTGGGAAATCATGGGCCATCACTGTGTTTTGCTCCAAGTATTTTAAAGGACTGGTTCGACCTGAAATTAAAATTATTAACTCACCCTCATGTTGTTCCAAACACTTAGGCTAATAGTTTTTCATCGGTGGAGCACAAAAGTACAAGTTTTAGAAAAATCTTTACTTGTATTCAAGTATTCTGAAGCCATACATTAGCTTCGTGTGAGCAACAGACACCAGGCTTGTGTCTAGTCTGCATTTGCATCAAGATTAAAAAATGGTGTGCCCACTTCATTGCCAACAAATGTATATTTGTTCTGTGGAGTAACAGAAAAAAAAAATAACAGCAAACAGGTTTGGAACGATGTGAGAATGAGTATTAACTATGGATTTTTTTTTTGTGTGTGCTTTTTCCATGCTCTTATAAAAATGTATCTCTCTTCTTTATATCTGTGATGTAAAACATTAATCCAACAACAGTCGCTCCATGAAACCCCGAACCTCATTCCATTGTCTGTGTGTGTCTTGCAGTCTTGTCATCAAGAGAGACATCGTGGCATTAAAGTCTGGAGTATAAAGGAATTATTCACTGTTCACTTTATATTATAATATTGTCTATATAATATTGTCTGTATATGTTAATTATATTGTCTTTTGTACTCTTTGAAATGCATTTGTGACCTAACAATAAGGCTATGTAAACACAGTGCTGGCTTTGTAATTATAAAACAGATGAAGATTTTTTAATGTATTTTAACAATCCACACATTGTATATTTCTTTTACCTAAGACATACAAAAATAAAAATAAATTGTTATAAGTTATTGTTATAAGGCTATTATCCCCACTGCAAAGCATTATGTCACAATCATACCCAATTACAAGTTATACACACATATTTTACAATACACAAACACATTTATAATTTAGCCACAATATGAAAAGCTTTTTTGAAACCGGTATTACATATATTTATTTAATTAATTGTATTTTTATAAAAATAATAAAACATTTTATTTTTAGTTATGAAAATGTATTTATGCGTCATTTACACACGATTGTGAGCAATATGGTCTGAAACCTAACATGTTACTGTGGTAAAACTCAAGACAAGCACATCAGTAAATATTACATATTATTACACGGTTCTCTGGAAAACTTCAATATGGTCAAACATTTGTCTATGATGACCACCAAACTCTAGGACTGACTGTTGTCCCAAGGAACCCATTTTGGACAAAGCTTCATGCCTCTCTTATCACTCCACCACCTCCTTCTTCTCACATAATACATCATTTAAAATCAAATGTATATGTCATGTCCATTGGTTTATTTATTTGGTATTTAGTTGAGTAATAAACATGATTGTACAGTGCACAATAATGTAATGTACAGTAATTATTCAGAGTAGAGCTTGTACATGTGACAGTCACTTGAATAACATGCACTGTCTAAAGCCATGTAAAAGTCCCAGATCACAACTTAATGTATCATCTGATTTTGTTTCTATGTTTTTGTTTATTTATTAGATATTTTAGTTTTTTTCTGTTTCGTCAGCTGGACGATCAACACCAATTTAAACAACAGTATACAACCCATTACAGCCTTGTTTTTATTCCTGTCATAATTTATTTTAAGTGTCTTTTCGACCAACTCCTTTTATAACAACAGTGGTTTTCAACTTGTGAACCCCAACCAAGTGGATTATTGTCCTTTGTAAATAACCATTAAAATACAATATATAAGTCAAAACTAATTCATATAATTTAAATATTAGATATAAAATATTTGAAATGTCTATATTCTAGGTGTATTAGGCTTTTTGACCATTGTAACATTATAATTTTTTTTAAAACATTCTTGTTAGGCAGAAGCTTTTGTGGTTGATGGCAGGTGCAGCTATCGAGTCAGGTGTCACTCACAACCGAATAAACTCAGTGCGGATTAAGTTGGTTTGTGTTGTTTGGGGCCCCCTATTTCTAAAGAACTGCTGTCTATGGGCACTTCGCTCAAATTGCGCTGAAACAGCCCAAAAAGTGCTGTTTGTGGGGTTGGAACACCCTGTTTTCCACAGATTATAGGAGAGTGGGGCTTCTTTAAATTTCCACCAAATCATTGCATCAGGAAAAACTCATAAATGATGATATTTAACGGGTCACTGTCATTGTTATTGCGTCTGCTCTACACACAGTTGACCCGCAGCAGTGCATGGACTACTGTTTGTGAAAGGATAAATGAATAAAAATAATGTCATACTGATGTGACAGTTTTTATATGGAATATGATCATATTGAAGTAAGAATATTATTATTTATTGTAAGTGGATAAATAATTAAGCAGCACAGACACATATTGAATGTCTAGTGGTAGATTTTATTTGTATATATCACATTTCTTAGGCTTTAGAAATGTGTTAAACATGTGAGGATGCGTGCTCATCAACCTGTTACATGTCAGACATGATTATACAGGCTCATTCAACCAAGTTTAAATGTGTTTTGCTGATATTTCAGAAAATAACCCATATCATTTCTTCACTGTAAACCATACTGTAGATAAACCATTTAAAATAACTTTTATTAACATTAAAAGACATTATTACATTCTATTATGCTTAAAAGACTATTAAAACTGCAGCGCTGCCTTTTTCCACCATTGAAATATGCTGGGTATAGGGTTGCACCAGCTGTGCGTAAATTATCACGTAAGTTAGGAAGTAAAGTTCACACTAAGGGCTTAGTAACTACTAGTTAGTTGGTGCTTAATTTGGTTGCACCAGCTGTTCTTATGGCAAGACTTAACTAAAGGTCGTAAGCTCCTCGTAAAGTAATGCGTAGTCACATAATATGACGTTTACCTGTACTGATACAATAAGCAGCCTTAATATTTATACACAGAAGTGATAAAAATCCATGAACTTCAATTTGATCTTGTTATGGTTGATGTTCAAACCTTGTTTGCTCACATAAATGTCAGCTGTAATCAATTCCCCATTAAAATATGATACGTAATAAAAGTAGATTTGTTAAATAATATATTTGCCCTGTGTAAATAACAATATTATAGGAACTGTATCTAAAATAAATGAGGGGTGATAAATAAATACTAATACATCATGCTGGAAAAACAGACATTTATTCATTTTAATATTATGTAGGCCTATAAATATTGGAATGTGTTGAAACTTGACACCGGGCAACGCATCCTGAAAACTGCACTGTCAGATCGGTTGCATGCTGAAGAGCCACTTTTTTTTTTTCTCTCCTGTAAATGTCAACATCATTGTGTATGTCGAAATGATTGATGCCTGT
Organism: Xyrauchen texanus; assembly: GCF_025860055.1. Lineage (NCBI taxonomy): Eukaryota > Metazoa > Chordata > Actinopteri > Cypriniformes > Catostomidae > Xyrauchen > Xyrauchen texanus. The sequence goes on from NC_068276.1 coordinate 46,086,339, forward strand.
CACGCAAAACATGAGCTCATTGATATAATAAAATATCAGTCTGCTTTTTTATTCCATGTGTTACACTTGGTCGGAGGCTTCCTTAAATATTTTGTTTATACGTAGGTTTATGTCCTACCTAAATTTAATGATGCAACGCTCAAATATTCATTAGTGCGTAAATTGTGACATGGTACTTTTCCACTGCACGTCATGGTTCGACTCGACTCAACTCAGCTCTACTCGCTTTACTTTTCTGAGCTTTCTTTTCCACTGCTGTTTGGTGCCACCTCATCATGGGTGGGATTATAGGCTGGTCGTCATAGTTGCGCCACCTCTACTGCCGTGACATCATCTTAAACACGACACAAAACAATAAACTACAGTTGGGGCTCGTTTGGAAGGATATGTCCTCCTGATGTCGCATTTGTCGGCTGCATATGTCATCGAGGCTGTCTCGATTAATTTTTTATTGGGAATTCAAAAAAGGTTAACAATTGTATAAATGCAAGTGTATATACATAAAAGGCATTAACATAGATAAAAAATAAGAAAAAGAAAGACAAAAACAACAGCCTCGATGACGTATGCGGCCATTGCCATTGCTCGCTGGTCTAGATAGCGCCCATTTGGTTGAACCACTTCCACTTTTCCTTGGTAGTTCTATAATCACTTTTAAGATTTTTTTTTACTTTTTCCTACACTGTTGGTAGGTCCGGTGGAAGCCGTGTGCGGCCAACAGCTGAGACACTACCTGAAAGACTTTTTCGTTTTGCATTGTTTCGTTCGTCGCAAACGAGAGGAACATCTGCACCTCGTTTATTGAATACGGCGTGGTTTTCCGCACACCAATTTTTTTTTACGATTTGAAACTTGCGTGAACAAATGATACTGCTATCGCTGTAGCTAACTTTAATACTAGCGGGTTGATGTCCCGTGCCGCAAATCCAGTGACAAGAGTCAGGGCCGGCCCTGACCAATTTTGTGCCCTAGGCAAGATTTTAGCTGGTGCACTTGCATCACAGCCAATTCCACCACTGATCATTGTGTACAAACTATCATACTTTTTCGAGTACGTTAGCCAGCTTCTTTTGATTTTTTTCACCATTGACTAAGACTCTGTCTCATGCTGACAGCTACCGTCTTTTTGTTTAAAAAACGTGAAACTGTTTTATATTTGATATAAGAACAATTTCTGTTCTTACCTTATCATTTAAAACAGATGGCTAGTCAGCAGGGCCTATTGGGGCTGTAATGTGCTAAAGAAGAGGGGACAGGTGCAGTGGATGCTGCATCACTGGGCTGTGCTAAAGTAGAGGGGACAGGAGCAGTTGATGCTGCATCACTGGGCTGTGCTAAGGTAGAGGGGACAGGAGCAGTTGATGCTGCATCACTGGGCTGTGCTAAGGTAGAGGGGACAGGAGCAGTTGATGCTGCATCACTGGGCTGTGCTAAGATAGAGGGGACAGGAGCAGTTGATGCTGCATCACTGGGCTGTGCTAAGGTAGAGGGGACAGGAGCAGTTGATTCTGCATCACTGGGCTGTGCTAAGGTAGAGGGGACAGGAGAAGTTGATGCTGCATCACTGGGCTGTGCTAAGATAGAGGGGACAGGAGCAGTTGATTCTGCATCACTGGGCTGTGCTAAGGTAGAGGGGACAAGAGCAGTTGATGCTGCATCCCTGGGCTGTGCTAAGGTAGAGGGGACAGGAGCAGTTGATTCTGTATCACTGGGCTGTGCTAAGATAGAGGGGACAGGAGCAGTTGATGCTGCATCACTGGGCTGTGCTAAGGTAGAGGGGACAAGAGCAGTTGATGCTGCATCCCTGGGCTGTGCTAAGGTAGAGGGGACAGAAGCAATTGATGCTGCATCACTGGGCTATGCTAAGGTAGAGGGGACAGGAGCAGTTGATTCTGCATCACTGGGCTGTGCTAAGGTAGAGGGGACAGGTGCAGTTGATGCTGCATCACTGGGTTGTGCTAAGGTAGAGGGGACAGGATCAGTTGATGCTGCATCACTGGGCTGTGCTAAGGTAGAGGGGACAGGATCAGTTGATGCTGCATCACTGGGCTGTGCTAAGGTAGAGGGGACAGGAGCAGTTGATGCTGCATCACTGGGCTGTGCTAAGATAGAGGGGACAGGAGCAGTTGATGCTGCATCACTGGGCTGTGCTAAGATAGAGGGGACAGGAGCAGTTGATGCTGCATCAATGGGCTGTGCTAAGGTAGAGGGGACAGGAGCAGTTGATGCTGCATCACTGGGCTGTGCTAAGATAGAGGGGACAGGAGCAGTTGATGCTGAATCAATGGGCTGTGCTAAGGTAGAGGGGATAGGAGCAGTTGATGCTGCATCACTGGGCTGTGCTAAGATAGAGGGACAGGAGCAGTTGATGCTGAATCAATGGGCTGTGCTAAGGTAGAGGGGATAGGAGCAGTTGATGCTGCATCACTGGGCTGTGCTAAGATAGAGGGGACAGGAGCAGTTGATGCTGAATCAATGGGCTGTGCTAAGGTAGAGGGGATAGGAGCAGTTGATGCTGCATCACTGGGCTGTGCTAAGGTAGAGGGGACAGGAGCAGTTGATGCTGCATCCCTGGGCTGTGCTAAGATAGAGGGGACAGGAGCAGTTGATTCTGCATCACTGGGCCGTGCTAAGATAGAGGGGACAGGAGCAGTTGATTCTGCATCACTGCATCAATAATGAAAATGCAGTGGCTTACAACTATTAATTACAAAAAGATGGGAAAAAAAGGAAAAGCATTTTAATTTAATTTTACAATTTCGCAAAATTATTTATGTTATAGGTTAGGTTATTCCCCAAACAACACCTGAAATGTCTTTCCAACAATCCCTAAAGGCAGGTTCACTGTTCACACAGACACACATACATCTTCGGTTAACATAATGAATTTAAGGTAAAAGTAACTGACATTAACTCTAGCTAGCTATTTAAAGTAGCAAATGTTACTAGTATCCTCCAAAGTAAGCTAGCTAGTAGTAACGCTGATCCAAGGGTAACTAATATGCAATTATATAAACTATCATTTCACATTACCTCTGTTCTTATCCCATTTGTTTTCCTCTCCTCATCTTCATTTTATTCCCTAGGCACCAGAGGGCATTGTTGTTTTTGACATGTTTGAAGAAGGCTACTGATGCTAATTTATCTTGTTCAGTGACAGTGTCACTTCCGATAACTGAACTCGCCCATCCCCCATGATCAGGTAGTCTAACTATGAGGCAATAGCTGCAGCAGGCTGGGGTGACGCTGTTGTCGTTTTTTTTTTTTATATTTCAACTTAATATTATTAAAATAGTATTAGCATAAAAAAAAAACACTCATTTGGGTTGACTGCTCATTTGAGCGTGCAAAATACAGTGTTTGAGACTAATAGCAGCAGATTCAATCAGATGTAGTTATGTACTTGTGTTTGTGCTAGAAAAATATCCAAGAAAAAAAATATTTGTGAGAAAATATTCTACAAGTGTGCAACTCTTATTGGATGAATTCACATACTGATTAGCAGATGAGCAAAATGTGGGTGTGTAAATGTGTTTTGCACCATATACACAGCAGCAACTGTAGCAAAAATGTGAGCACCTGCTATGAAGAATTTGAGAAGGTGTAACTGTTGTTTTGTGTTAGAGAAAAAAAATCTACAAGTTTGAAACTCTTAAAACATTGTTTTCTGTGACTTCAAATTTACATATACACATGTGTGGCTGATCTCTACAACTACAAATTCCACTGTCACAGGCGCTCAATTGATTTGCACCAAAAATATATTCATAGCTGAACCAGCGTCAAGCGCTGACAAACATCACACAATGTTCAGAATCAGAGAGATAGAGAAAAAGTAACGACTAGACTACAATAGGAGTAGTGGTGGCATAGTGGGCTAAAACACATAACTGTTAATCAGAAGGTTGCAGGTTCGATCCCCACAGCCACCACCTTTGTGTCCTTGAGCAAGGCACTTAACTCCAGGTTGCTCCGGGGGGATTGTCCCTGTAATAAGGGCTCTGTAAGTTGCTTTGGATAAAAGCGTCTGCCAAATGCATAAATGTAAATGTAAAATGGAGTGTATACATACACTCACTCAAGTTTCACATGGCCAGATGATGGCAGTGGCATCTTGCTTTCAGAGGACCTTTTTGTATGTCCATTTTGAGTCATGTGATAGAAACTGGAAAATCATCTAGGTTATGATGGAGGGAATGAGATGTTGTGTCGAAGAAGCAACACCCCTGTCTCTCTTGAGTGCCGAATATGCCTCTGATCTATGAAAAAAGGCCAATGAGAAGTTGGCAGACAGTATTTGCATACCCCGCCCCCAGACATATGGGTATAAAAGCAGGGAAATATGTGCCGCGGAACCATGCTCGTCTCGGGACTCGAGTCTGAAGCCAGTGCTGAAGCGATCAACCACAGCGGTGTGACCACGGCAGAGGATGCCATATGCCCCAGGAGCCTCTGGAAAGGTTTTTAAAGGGACCGCTGTTCCCGGCCTGACTGTGCACGCTTGTTGGTAAGACGTGCTGACATTGAGACTGAGTCTAACTCCATGCCGAGAAAAGAGATGCTCTGAACCGGAGTGAGCTTGCTCTTTTCCCAGTTGACCTGAAGTCCCAAACGGCTGAGGTGCCTGAGTACCTGGTCTCTGTGAGTGGTCCGAGGGGGCATACCCGGCGGAGCTGCACCCGCTGCCATCCCCAGATTGCCTCCATCGCCAGCCGCATCGTCCTCAATCCCATGGGAAAAAGCAGCAATGCGGGGGGCGGCTGGAGTGGCATGCTTTCTGTTGAAAGCGAGCCGCGACCGCAACGTTGCCATGGTCATGCTCTCGCAGTGAGAACATGAACAATCCACAAATGCTGCCTTGGTGATCGCAGCCCAGACACACGAGACAACGCATGTGGCCGTCTGAAGCGGAGAGTACTCTACCACATCCAGGAACTACGCAGGGGCGGAAAGGCATCTTTATAAGACGCGTCCTGAAAAGGACGCTCAACGCTGCTGTGTAATGCTCTTTTAGAGGAAAATACTCTTTTATAGAGAAAATCACTGTTTTAAATAAACTCTTTTTAGTTTTTGCCTGTTGAAGCGCCCAGGGGTAAACTGCACTGCCGTGCAGAGAAGGAGAAAAGCCACTGAAGTGCGCCGTAGATCCAACAGCAGGCAAAGCGTCAGAGGAACAGGAACAGGTGTGTGACTCGCAGCTGACTGCATGCACGACCATTGGCTCCGAAGAAAATTTCTGAATGAACTCGATGTATTTCCCCGCTTTTATACCCGTATGTACGGGGGCGGGGTATGCAAATACAGTCTGCCGGCTTCTCATTGGCCTTTTTGTCATACATCAGAGGCATATTCGGCACTCAAGAGAGACCCCTAGTGTCGCTTCTTTGACACAACGTCGAAGTGAGCGACAGACAGAGAAATACTGCTTCAGTTGCCAGAAAAACTTTGTACTAACAAAGGAATGTGAACACCATGTATTATAATTTTGGTGTGTCGTGTCTTTGCTGTGTCCTTTTTAAAGACTATCTCAGGTTTTACAGTATCGTCATAGTGGATATAATATTTGTTTGAATCTGTACGTTTGGCTCAGTCACATTGAATTATGATTGCAACAAACAACTGAACCCAAATGAATTGTGTGCGTGTGTGTGTACAATTTAATCATTTCATTTACTTCAGTCTATAGTATTAAAAAATTAAATAAAAAAATGTTTTTAGGGCTGAATGTTTACATTGTTTTTCTCTATAGGCAGAAAAAATGACAAAAATGACTTTGCTGAAAAGAAACTTAAAGGTAAAGAGAGATAAAGAAGCAGTCAAGGTTGACCTACAACGCAATAGACTCAAACAAATCACTGGTATCTCTCAAATGTCAAACCTGACAGAGCTCAACTTAAGCAGGAATGAGATGACTGATTTTCCCTTGGAGATTCAGGAACTACGCAAATTGGTGAAACTTTATATGAATCAGAACAGTTTGAAAACCATTCCAAAAAATGTTTTTCCATCCTTGAAAAGACTACAGTTCCTAAAGTTGAGCACTAATCGGCTTGGAAATCTACCCAAAAACATAAACATGTGCCAGAATCTCACCTATTAGAACCTCTCCAACAACTGCCTGTGGAATCTGGAACCTCTTGTGGGTCTTTCTTGCCTTAAAGAACTCTATGTGGAGAGGAACCAATTATCTGAGCTACCGAATATGCTCTTTCAGAACAATTACTTAACTCAGTTAAAAGCCAATGGCAACCCTCTTAGAAAGCCTCCTGAGGAGGTCTGTGCTGGGGGATTGAGAGATATCCAGATTTACTTTACAATGCTAGAGGAAAACTCTTTAGACGTTTATACTGTAAAGACCATGTTTCTGGAGTCTTCCATAGCGGGGAAATCCACTCTGTGCCGCAGTCTAAAGAGTTGCCCTGTATCAGCGGTGGAGGCTGATCGTACTGTAGGAATTGAAATCACTTATGTTGAAAGTGATGGTGTCCATTTTTTATTTTGGGACTTTGCTGGACAAGAGGAATACTATATCACACACCATGTATTTATAACAGCTCAAGCCTTTGTCATACTTGTCATTGATCTTGCCAGGTATGCACTGAATGCATTTATACATAGCCTACTGTTTTTATTTAATTTTTTTTTTTTAGCTACAGGCATTTTTAGTACCAATGACTTGCTCATGCTAAATCATACAACATACATAGTACTCTCTGCAATACCCATCTAGGGATGACATCCGTCCTGTAAAATACAGGATCGTCTCATTTCTAAAGATGAAAAGTCACAGGGGGCCTGGGTAGCACAGCGAGTATTGAGGCTGACTACCACACCTGGAGTCACGAGTTTGAATCCAGGGTGTGCTGAGTGACTCCAGCCAGGTCTCCTAAGCAACCAAATTGGCCCGGTTGCAAGGGAGGGTAGAGTCACATGGGGTAACCTCCTCGTGGTCGCTATAATATGGTACGCTCTTGGTGGGGCGTGTGGCGAGTTGTGCTTGGATGCTGTGGTGGATGGTGTGAAGCCTCCACATGTCTCAGCGGTAACGCACTCAACAAGCCATGTGATAATGCGCGTGTTGACGGTCTCAGATGCTGAGGCTACCGAGATACATCCTCCGCCACCTGGATTGAGTCACAACACTACCACAAGTATTAAGAGTGCATTGAGAATTGGGCATTCCAGATTGTGTCCTCTACAAGATGCGATTTGTCCCATAATTTAAGATAGTCAGATGGCGTCACAGCGAAATCGTTCAAGATTGTTAATTTAATCTTGATATTTGTTGTAAATGTTGCCTTATGCAAGTAAGGGACCGTCTAAAAAGTCCACACATTGTGCTAAAATTTCCTAATACTGTTGCGGGTGTGATAAGGGATCATCTGATGTCCACACAAAAAACAACTGCCATGTCAACAACTCCAAAAACAACCCCCACAACAACTTTAGAGTGTTGCTTGCTAAAGCGTCAATTTTAGGCCAGAAATGTACTTTTACTCAAATACGTGTATGCAAATTATAGACTTATGCCAATGCGCGGCCCAGATTAACATGCTTAATATGTATTTTTGTGTTACTTGCCTGTCACAAACTACAGAATCCAAGGGGGTGATAGAGTTATATCCAGAAGTCTGTGCCATTAAACTGTGTGTGTTAGTATTCATGTAAGTTGCTATAAATATACTTACTTTAACTTGCATGCTCAGCAATATTCTCTTTAAACAATTGCTCCACATGACAGCAGTTGGCTTGAAAAAGAAAACTCACATAGGCGTGGGAATGGCTATGTCCACTATAGCACTCCTTATGTGGCAACATTGAGAATTCAATGCATACTTTTTTGTTTTATGAATTGCGGTCTGATGGTTTTGGAACACAAAAAAAAACATTTGCATAGCTAGAAGCTACTGCATTTACATACTTGTATAGAGTGTGTTTCTGCCTTTATTATTGCTCCTACTTAGTGTTAGGGATTTCAACAAACCCTATGTGCTATTACATTGCTAAGACTTACTCCACTTACTTTTCACAAAAAAAAATAGACAAAAATATCCATATACTTGCTTTAAAGGAGTGACTTAAGCCATATCTAGGGACCAGAATGTTATAAAAGACTTCTGGGTCTGCTATATGCTTAACACCATATGCAACCACCCTCAATGCTCTAACAAACACCCAGAACACCCTAGCAACTGCATAGCAATGTTTAAAAAAAAAAAAAACCTAGAACATTTTTGCAATGGCGTAGCTGGTCCTGGCAAACACCCCAAATATTATAGCATTTTGATGAAGAGTCTTGCACAAGCTGCTTCTTTCAGAAAATTTAAATATATTGTATTATTATTATTATTTTATTTATTTAGTTACCAGATTAAGGATCCCCAATCTTTCAAGGAGAAAGTAGGCTTCTGGATCAAAAATATTCAGCTTAAGACACCAGACTCAGTGGTCCTTTTGGTGGGACTCATGTTGACCAGTGCACCAATGAGACTGAAGTGAAAGAAAAGAAAAAAAACATCGTCACTCAAGAGGTCCTCCTGTATGAACTGCAGAATAGACATGGTGCACTGGACCATGAAAAATTGAAGTTAATTCTTCAGTATCTTCACCAAATTGGGGTTATTATATGGTTCAAGTAAATCAAAGAATTGTCGGACTCTTTGTTTGTTAAGCCATCATTCCTCATCTCATTATTTAAGGTTATTTGTTTTAACAAAAAAAACTGCAACCCTAAAACTACCCTCAAATAGACAAATACTAATCAGTGTTTAATTTAGCAATACAAACAAAATCCTTAATCTCCTGTATTCTCTCATAGACCATTGTGAGGGATGATGTAGTTGAGGACTGAATGCTATTTCCCCTGTACTGCTGAAGTCAGAAAATGCACTTTCAAAACACAAGAAGAGCTGGATCAGAGACAATGAAGACAGAGCAACTTTGAGCAATGAGAATTCATGAGAATGAGAATTCATTAAGGAGATGGTTGGAACCAAAAAGAGGGAAGGAAATATCCTTTTGTTGCTGAAACACTTTGACCTTTGTTTGCCATGCAAACATAACAGTGCTCTCAATCCAAAAGCTAATGAATTCCATTCAGAGAAAAACTTTATGGCCTCAGATCCCATTGTGTATGAGCCAGCTGCTTGGCTGTTCCCAAGTTACCTGACAAACAATGAGCTAGTACAGCAAAATTGGGGAGAAGACAATCTAGAGGACCTTAACATTCATGTATATTTCCTACCTGAGATACCACATGGCTTCTTACACAGGTAAATGCTGTGTCTCTTCCAGACAACAAATTCATAATACAAAAGCTACAATGTTTTTTAATGTGTTGTCACCCTTCTAATTTTCCTTTACAGGTCCATACAATGCAAGTGAATATTGTATCAAAAATGTTCAGCTCCAAAAGCACAAAATTATGCTAGCGATAAAAAGTGTGAGAGATAAACAGATAAATATTTAAGTTTATACTATAAATCTCCACTTACCCTTTTAAATGTTTCTTTTTGGCAATTCGTTTTGGCAAAACTGTGTGCATATCGCCACCTACTGGGCAGTGAGGAGATTACAGTAAAGTAGGACTTTAAAGGGTAACTAAACCCTAAACCAACTTTTTTTAGTTAATGATCTGTAAGCATGGGGCTTTATTAGTACTGGTCATTGATTCAAGTAATTTTTTTGACATTTGTGTATTTAGTGTTTTAATTCTACAATATATGGTGTAAAAACGTCTGAGTGCTGCCTTCTTCAGGTTGAACGGTGGCTACTGCAGTTGAATTTTCCTATTGGCTGTTGCGGTACTTCGTGATGTAAGCGGTGACAGCTGACGTAAGCAGGTTCCAGCTCACCACGCCAGATTCATGTACATGTCATCTTGCGACCGTGTGAGGAATAATAATAACATAGAGTCTGACAGCAGCTGTCACTTAATCCGTCACTACGAGTCTCAGGTGCCCCCACCCACTCAGCCCCGCACTCGGTTCGTTCCCTCTATCCCCGCCGGGGTCTGCCCACTTTTCCTGCATTTTCAAATATTTCTAGTGGGTGGAGTCAGACTCTGAGCAGGTGTTTAGTTACCCTTTAAATATTGATCTGTTTCTCACCCACATCTATCATATCACTTCTGAAGACATGAATTCAACCACCACCAGGTCTTTTGAATTACTTTTATGCTGACTTTCTGTATTTTTGAGCTTCAAAATTGTGTTACTCATTCACTTGAATTGTATGGACCTGCAGAGAAAAAGACAATTAATCTTTTAAAAATCTTTGTTTGTGTTCAGCAGAAGAAAGTAAGTCATACATATCTGAGATGGCACAAAAGTGAGGAAATGATGAGAGAATTTTTTACTATACCTTTAAGAGGCCTTGGCAAAATGTATTCCCCAACATTTTAAATTGTCGAAATTAACTTTTTTTTTATATTTTTATCATTTACTGTGGTATAGTATGCAACAAAGAGGTATTTAATTCAAATAATCACATACTCTGCTTCAAACAGTTGTCTTTATAATGCCATAAAAGTTTTTACTTTTTACTAGTTTTTACTTTTTACTAACGAATTAAATAGTTTTCGAATAGTTCTTCCTCAAAGGTGCTCATTGTATCAGCCTGGTAATTTCAAAACCAATCTTTGTTATGGTAAACTGATTAAAACCTGTGCACCACTGTCTCATAAGAGTTGCATTGCAGCCAGCCAATCAGAATGGATTCTGCTGCAATATGCATCATGCTTGCTGCCATGCTCTGTGGGTATTCAATGGGCATGCTGTCTAACGTTAAGCGCTGAACGAATTTAAATCTCCTTCAAACTTGCTTGTGTTAATGGTTTAGTGTTTAGTAAGTACAGCTACCAAAACATTAAGGAGTATAAACTAATAAATCCCATACTAATTCACATATTCACAATCATACCCATAACACATTTTTATAGAATGCATAACTTTATTACTAATATATTCAGATTTATTATAGCCATTTCAAAAACAACACAAATAATAACACACACACACACACACACACACACACACACACACACACATATATATATATATATAGCCTATTAGGAACATATTGCATGGTGTTTCATTCGCTGCTGAACGCATTTTGCACGTGCAATTCTAATCTTGCGGTCCGATTCTAAGCACTATATTGCGAAGGATGGCACAGACCATCGTATTTGACAGACCCTTTCGGGACTGAACAGCATCACTTTGATCCAAACACCTGGATCATCTCTTAAACATGCAGAACGTGAACATGATGACTGCGCTTCTGGATATACATTTACATTTATGCATTTGGCAGACGCTTTTATCCAAAGCGACATACAGTAGTGCACTTATTACAGGGACAATCCTCCTGGAGCAACCTGAAGTTAACTGCCTTGCTCAAGGACACATTGGTGGTGGCTGAGGGAAGCGAACCGGCAACCTGCTGCTTACCATTTATGTGCTTTAGACCACTACGTTGTTCACAAATTTGTAGATATTTATATCTCTTTGAAATAAATACATTTTACTGCCTACTTTTATTTGGCGATAATAGCACAATCTAAATTGTGCCAGGGATTTTTGTGAATAAAGCACATTCGACAATGTGTCTAATTTACATATAAAGAAGGTGCGTTTGCGCGGAAAGGAATGACACTGACTTCGTTTATAAACTCAAGACGCAGCGCAGTTTCAATGCTGATTGCGCCTGCGTGGTTAGTGAATATGATGCAGGTTTTTGTGCTGAAATACCGTGCAACTGTGTAGTGAATCTGCCCCTCAGTGTTTCTGTGTCAATGCTCACCATCTTTAAGCTTGTCCTATAAGTCAAGCTTCAAATACTCAGACCACAGGGCAAACAGAGTAATTTCTAGTGTTTTCCAGAGCCATATAGAGAGAGAGTTGCGACAACTCCAATGACTCCAATGGAACGTTTTTTTACAGCAATGGCGGCTCGTGGAGCCTCTCAATAGTTCCCGGAAGTAGCAGCAAACACATGCCGCGCCGTAGAACAAACCGTTTGCAACGCACTTTTAAAAGGTGAGACGTTTAAAGAATAATATTATCTTATTCTGTATATTATCAGTACATCTAAATAAAAATAACTTGTAAATTAAAACCTTTATAGTTGAGTATTACTCATTAAATTAGGAGATAAGGGATGTTATCGGATAACTAACAGATTAGGCAAGGATTGGAGCTGGATAAAGTTAGTAACGAACACTCTATTAATTGTAAAATCTGTTCTCTTGATTCAGTTTCATTCATCATTTAAAAAAAAAAAAAAAAAAAGTAATATCGTAATATATTATTACAATTTAAAATAACTGTTTTCTATTTCAGTGTATTTTAAAATGTAATTTACTCCTGTGATGCCAAGCTGAATTTTCAGCCTCATTACTTTTGAACGGCAGTTTATATACGAGTATGCTTAAGTTGTTTTAAAGCTGAATATATTGTGTATATGAATAAGTATTGTAAGAATTATACATTAGATATATAATATTTATAATACATAAATAATTATATTACTATATATAGAATTGTAAGAATTGTAAACAATAAGCTTCATTTCACTAAATTTTACATTTACATAACTGCTGCTAATAGTTCATTGACCCATTGTGTGGTGTAGAGCCCGAAGCCATTTGTTTTGAGAATAATGGCTGGCTGATGAAGTTATTGGCTGGCTAGCCGATGAAGTTATTGGCTGGCTAGCCGGCTCAGCCAAAACCAAAATGGCTGCTGCAGCGCCGCCAAATTTTTCATAGCTGCAAATGGCTGAAGCTGCCACTTCATGTCTACAGATATCTATGTTATACTGATTTACTAGATCTCAATATTTCCAAGCAATGCATGGCTTACACTATATTTCTACAAAATGCAATACAATGTAATAAAGAAAACACCAGATTTTACTTTCACAACGTATGTACATATTTGCTATAGTGCTAGGCGCATTCAATAGCCACTGTAACGTTAGTGAATAATGTCCCTGATGCTGTGTAAGAATGCACACTTGTCAAACTTCACGGAGTAACGTTATGCATATATTTATGACATGTACAGTAATTCGCTGTTCAGCTTTATAGTTAAGGCGAGACACTACGGGTGAATAGGGTAAAATTTTTAACTAGCAGATATCACCATGAAACTTTCCCAGTTGATTAGTTACATTAAGATGAGAAAAAAATGTATTACAAGTTTTCTTTAATTTAATGTTTAAATATGCAAATTAGGCAATATCTAATTAAATATGTGCTAATTTGCATATATTTAAAAAAAACGAAATCTGAGTATTGGATAAAGCCAGGTTAAAAATATTTTTTTCATTGTGTTCACATATTAGATGGGAAAAAAATTACAGAGGGATTTATGGATATCTACTTTTGTTATCCTGTAAATCAGAATATAATGATTTTCAGCCATGTTTTTTGGAATAAAATGTTATATATATCAGGCTAGGAATAATATATTTACAAATCCCTCTGTAAATGTCTTCATAATATAACTAGGTACTACTGAAGTGGAGATTTCGGACTTGGAGTATGAGAGAAAGGTTATTTTGAGAAAACGGGCTTTAAAGATTTATCATCAGCCAATGAGATCGCGCGATTCAGTCTTTTTACTTTCACGATTGGTTGCTGATAAAAAGGAAATGACCATATTTGGATCCAACAGGATTGTACAGAAGAGAGAGAGCTTCCTAACGGTGCATGTGATGAGAGGGTGAGTGACGGCAGAGATCGTGGAGAAGTATGTTGATTAAGAACGCAAACTTTTGTTGAATTTATGAGAAATCTACAGACGCAAACAGACGAAGTGTAGTAAATGTGTATTTCGGACTTTTTTCACCACAAGTCTGAAAGAAGACATGTTATTGAAGACAAATATCCAAAAATCTCAAAATTGACCAGTAAAAAAAAACTATGTTTTTGCCTGCCGTGTCTCGCCTTAATATAAACACACACTGTTATCAGTATTATTTTGGACAAAGTTTTGCACATTTCACTTCAATGTACACTGAAGCATGCGTCGTGAATTAGCAATGTGGAAACGGTGGTTTGTTACTGCAGTAATATCACGTTCAGTGCTATAAATCTCTCCGTTCCAGAATATTTGGTTCATAACATCAATCTTTGATTCAGGTGTTTGTGCAACCGTGCCCTGAAGATTTAACAAAAGTCTGGGTAGGCCTAAGTTTAAAAAAAAAAAGTAAGTAGGAATTAGGAAAGTATGTGAGAAGTGAGATCAAAATTACCTTGCTTGCTTCTTTCCGCCATTTCACCTCAGTGCGAGAAAAACATGCATCGCTTCACTGGCATGTAACTTTAGAGACGGTCCCTAAATACGCGAATATCGAACGTCCAACGTCAAACCAACTTCATGCCAGTCATCGCTTCTTCTGTACGGAAAACGAGCAATTTTAATTGGTCGTCAATTCACTGTGAGTCTGTGTATCGTAGCAACGAGCACAAGACTGCGCTGTTATGAATCCAGTGGGAAAATAGATCTCGTGTATTGTTTATATATTTCGTGTGTGTATGTCTCTATGTGATAGAATTATTATTTGATGCAAATAATTCTAGCCGGCTCAGCCAAACTTTATCAGATGGCGGCTCAATTTGGCTTACGAAATTATTGGCTGGTGGCGGCTGAAATTCTAAATGGCGAATGCGCCTGGCGGCGGCTTCGGGGTCTAGTGCGGTGCGAGCTGGAAATCACCTGTCACCAGCCTGTATCTGAAAAGTCATAAATATGACATTAGTTACCATGAGATTAGTGAAAACAATGAACTTGAGGTAACATAAAAAGGCAACAGAAACCCTTGCCTGAAATAAGTTGAGGCAAATAACGGTAAGTGAACACTAATCCTCAAATATTAGCTGATTTGATCTTTAAAAAACAACATCGCTGTAACAACATACCCATGCTACATACATATGTCGGTGTGTTACATAAATATATAAAATAAATGCATTTATTGACTACTAATTACCAGAAATCGCAGTTCTGTCACTCTACTCTAACAGTTTGGAATGACCGCAAAAGCACTTCCTGGAACTATCTGAAGTCTACGTGAATCACGTGACGATCAAGCATTTAGAACTTCCGTTGTCGCAACTCTCTCTTTATATGGCTCTGACTCTAACAGTTTGAAATGCCCGCTAAAGCACTTCCTGGAACTATCTGAAGTCTACGTGAATCACGTGACGATCAAGCATTTAGAACTTCCGTTGTCGCAACTCTCTCTATATATGACTCTGGTGTTTTCCAACTACCCGGAAAGTTTAGGAACTGTCCAAATCACGAACAGAGGCGGGGGAGTTTGGAAGAGTCCATTTCTGAAGGGTGGCCTTTTTTACACCACCCATGAAGACACAATGATATAACAAACAGACACACACACAAAACTTAAAGTAAATGAGAAAATAAATCAAGCAGAGGATAAAACAAAATACATATCCATTCAAATATCAAAAAGGCAATTTCCAACATGACTAGTATGCTCAACATTGTAGCCTGTACAAGCGCCATAAATTCAGCCAGTGGAGGAAGCACCGTATGTTTAAGGGTTCCTGTAGGTTGTTTCAAGTTTTGGGGGAATTAAGCTTAAAACTTTTCAACTCAGACCAAACACTGGGAACAGCAAGTTGTACAATGTCCTTTGAGTGAAGATTTTAAGGCTACATTTTTACAGAGTTAAAGATAAGCAAATAGATAACAGGCAACAACAGTAAAAGTTACTTTTCTGTTTTTAATTTGACCCAGTGTATGTCATTATTAGATTACATTATATTAGATTCAACTTTATTGTCATTGTGCAAAATACAAGTACAGAGCCAATGAAATGCAGTTAGCATCTAACCAGAAGTGCAAATAGCAATATATACTAATATATATTTATATATATATATATAAATATGTTAGTATATACAATATGTTTTTTTTTTTGTTTTTTTTTGTGCAAAGTTATGAGGTGGAGAAGCAGAGACCAGCTCAATGCAAATGTCTATGAATACAGTACAAGGTGCAAATGAAGAAGTTTAAAACTGAAGGTGCATTGTACAGAATGAAGTATATGTAAATATGTAAATATATTTATATGGCCGGTGTCCATAACAGTGCAAGCGGCATCAGAAGGTAGAAGCTCCAAAAAAATTACAAATAAATAAAAATAGTTTAGAGATTAGTAGGTAGAGAGCTGAGGGAAAGAAACTGTTCCTGAGTCTTCTGGTGCGACAGCAGAGACAGGAGTAAACAGACTGTGGTTGGGGTGAGAGGTGTCTTTGATAATGCTGCTCACCCTCCTTAGGCAGCGTTTGTTGTGAATGTCTTTGATGGAGGGTAGCTGAACACTAGTGATGTATTGGGCAGTTTTCACCACCCACTGGAGTGCCTTCTGGTCTGAGACAGTGCAGTTGCCATACCACACTATGATGCAGTTTGTTAGGATACACTCAATAGTGCCGCGGTAAATGTTCAGCAGAATGTGGGGGGTACAGGTGAGCTTTCCTTAGCTTCCTAAGGAAGTAAAGGCACTGTTGCACCTTTTTGATCAGAGTGGAGGTGTTGTAGGTCCAAGAAAATCCTCAGATATATGGACACCCAGGAACTTGAAGCTTGCTCAGCATTCAACACATTCATTCCCCAGCACCTGATTGGAAAGCTGAACCTGCTGGGCCTGGACACCTCCCTCTGCAACTGGATCCTGGACTTCCTGACTGGGAGACCTCAGTCAGTCCGGATCGGGAACAGCATCTCCACCACCACCACACTGAGCACTGGGGCCCCCCAGGGCTGTGTGCTCAGTCCACTGCTGTTCACTCTGCTGACTCACGACTGTGCAGCAATGCACAGCTCGAACCACATCGTCAAGTTCGCCGATGACACGACCGTGGTGGGTCTCATCAGCAAGAACGACGAGTCAGCATACAGAGAGGAGGTGCAGCGGCTGACGAACTGGTGTAGAGCCAACAACCTGTCCCTGAATGTCGACAAAACAAAAGAGATGGTTGTTGACTTTAGGAGAGCACAAGGTGAACACACTCGCTGAACATCGACGGCTCCTCTGTGGAGATCGTCAAGAGCACCAAATTCCTTGGTGTTCACCTGGCGGAGAACCTCACCTGGTCCCTCAAGACCAGCTCTATCACCAAGAAAGCCCAGCAGCGTCTCTACTTTCTTCGAAGGCTGAGGAAAGCACATCTCCCAACCCCCATCCTCACTACATTCTATAGAGGGACTATTGAGAGCATCCTGAGCAGCTGCATCACTACCTGGTTTGGGACTTGCACCGTTTCGGACCGCAAAGCCCTGCAGAGGATAGTGAGGACAGCTGAGAAGATCATTGGGGTCTCTCTTCCCTCCATCAAAGACATTTACAAAAAACACTGTATCCGCAAAGCAACCAGCATTGTGGACGACCCCACACACCCCTCACACAAACTCTTTACCCTCCTGCCGTCTGGCAAGAGGTACCGAAGCAGACTGTGTAACAGCTTCTTCCCCCAAGCCATCAGACTCCTTAATACTCAGAGACTGGTTTGACACACACACACGTGTCCTGAGTTGCACTTTAATTACTGTCACTTTATAACTGTCTGCTACTCCAATAAGTGCTATGTGCATAGAACACTATCTCATAGTATGTTATGTTTACATTTTTAGAAACTGTCATCTTTTTGCACTACTGAGTACTGGTCGGCGCTGCAGTGTGTCTATTGTCCTGTTCATTGTCAGAAACTTGTCGTACTGTCCCGTACTTTTTGCACATGTTTGCACGTGCACTTTATATAGGTATATATATATAGGTATTTTATATAGGTATTTTATTTCGTTGTGTTGTCTCATGTGGTCCTGTGTTGGTCCTTTGTTGTTTTTATGTAGCACCATAGTCCTGGAGGAACGTTGTCTCGTTTTGCTGTGTACTGTACTAACTGTATATGGTTGAAACGACAATAAAAACCACTTGACTTGACTTGACTTGTCACACGCTCCACTTCGTCCCCATCAATGTAGATGGGAGTGTGTGTGGGGCCCATCCTAGTCTGCCGCTAGTCCACAATCAGCTCCTTGGTCTTCTGGGTGTTGAGTGTGAGATGTTGTTGGCACACTACACTGCCAGGTGCTGTACCTCTTCCCTGTAGGCCTTCTCATCATCGCTGCTGACCAGGCCTACCACGTGGTGTCATCTGCAAACTTGATTATGGAGTTGGAGCCATGCACAGGTATGCAGTCGAGCGTGAAGAGGGAGTAGAGGATTGGACTCAGCACACAGCTCTGTGGTGCACCAGTGTTCAAAGTGAGGGTGGAGGATTTGTGGTTGCTGATCCTAACAGACTGTGGTCTGTTAGTGAGAAAGTCCAAGGTCCAGTTGCAGATGGAGGGACTGATGCCAAGATCAGATCAGTGAGCTTGGCGATCAGCTTGGATGGGATCACCGTATTGAAGGCAATGAATAGCATCCTGACATACGTGTTGTTTTTGTCCAAGTGAGTCAGGGCGGGGTGAAGAGCTGAGGCGATAGCATCCTCAGTTGACCTGTTGGGTTTGTAGAAAAACTGATATGGGTCCAGTGTTGGGGGCAGGCATGTTTTCAGGTGGAAGAGGACCAGCCTCTCAAAACACTTTGCTATGATGTGAGTAAGAGCAATGGGGTGGAAGTCATTGAGGGCCACTGCAGCAGCATGTTTTGGTACTGGTACAATGGTGGCTGTTTTGAAGCAGTTGGGACAATGGCCTGGGCCAAGGAGAGATTGAAAATGTTGGTGAAGACGTCAGCCAGTTGTTCTGCGCAGGCCCTGAGCACTCGGCTCGGGATGCCATCAGGGCCAGCAGCTTTATGTGCATTCACTCTGCTCAGGGTGGAGCACATGTCACTGGAGGAAAATGTGAGTGGCAGATAATCAGGTGGGAGCTCAGCTTTTATGGGTGGTTCTGTGTTTCCATGATCAAAGTGAGCATAAAAGGTGTTCAGTTTGTCTTGGAGGGTGGCATTACTTGTTTGTGGGGTGCTGTTTGCAGGTTTGTAGTCTGTGAGGACATGGATGCCTGTCCACATACATTGGGGTTCATTGTTCGTAAAATTGTCCTCAATCCAAAGTTTGTAGTTGTGTTTGGCTGCTTTTATTCCCCTCTTCAGATGTAGGCTTAAAGTGTAGGCTTTCCGGTCGCCAGATCTGAAAGCAGCATCACGTGCCTTCAGCAGAAGTCGGACTTCCTTGTTCATCCAGAGTTTCTAATTGTTTTGTTTTTTTATTGTTTTATGGGTGGTTACCTTGTCGACACACCTGTTGATGTGTTGCAGAACAGAAATTGTGTAGCTATTAATGTTGGTGTGGGAGCCCAGGTTGGCCTGAGAAGCAAACACATTCCAGTCTGTGTTCTGGAACTCATGCTGTAGTGAAGAGTCTGCTCCTTCCAGCCACACTTTTACAGTCCTCACTGGGTTTCACACGTTTGATGATGGGTGTAGCCGGTGAGGTAGTTACCAGTAGAGGGCGTGGCCAGGCAATGAGAGAGTTTTTAAGCAGGCGCCCGAAAGGAGACATTGAGGTGGAGTCCGCTTTTATGCATCGAAGCGTGCTGTCCGATAGCGTTATTTTTTGTATAGTTAATCACGCGTTATTAACGCGTTAACTCTAATATATATTAGGGCTGTCGAGTTAAAGCGTTAATAACACGTGATTAATTATACAAAAAATAACGCGTTAAAAAAATTGCCGCATTTAATCGCATGCTTGTAGTACCACCTGTATACTCCAGAGGGCAGTAAGTGAAATTCCAGCTGTGTGAGCAACACACAGTTTATACAGTGAAGAAAACAACACAGATATGCATTACTAAGGGTTCAAATGCGAACTAAGGGATCTTAATATGTGTTTAAAGATTGAGTATTAAACTATATTTAACTTGACACAGTAACCTAAACATTTAATTTTTATGACGCAACAAACCCGAGACGTGACACAAGCATGTCTGACACAGGTCGTATGGTAGGGTGACCACCAGTCCCGAAATTGGAAGCTTTGTCCCGCGTCCCGCAAGTCATAAGCAGTGTATCTTTATTATTATTTCGGCATCATTTTATTTCGTCGTCCTTTAATTACAAAATCACTATAAACATTTTTTAATAATAAAACACTAAAAATGTGCAGCGCAGCCAATTTTTCTTGCCAGAGCTGGAAAACACTGGGAAAAAAACTGCAACAGAAAAATGGGTCTATCCGGAGCTTCCGAGAAGAAAAAGTGTCTTTGTTCGTATAATAAAGAATTGGAGAAAATACATACATGGTTAAAACTAGTTACAAGTGACCCTAAAAAAGGAGAGTGCAGGGTATGCCACCGAAGTTTCACGGACAGCTCTGCTGAAGCAGTTCAGTGCCCCAAACATGACAGCTCTGATATCTTTGGCTTTGAGCATTCCTGTCACCAACGCGTTCGTGGAGAGGGAGTTTTCATTGATAACTGCTGCGTGGACAGAGACAAGGAACTGAGCATCTGTGGACCTCATCATAACTGGACTCCTGGTGAAAGTGAACACCTACACCTGTCAGAAGTTCTACAGTCATAATGAATGAGAAGGCCCTACTCGAAGCAGCCAGATCAGACAAAAATGTTTTATTCAAGATGCACTAAATCCGGTAAGAACGCATTTAATCTTTCTAGTCTTTAATAATGGAATTGATGTGCTTATTTGGAAATGTGCTTTTTAATGATTAGATTATTATTTTCACTTCATTATATTTACATTGAGTAGGTCTGTGCTGTTAAAATTAGTTTGTATCGTAAACCTTATGCCAAACTGAGTGACGTTCACAGCACTGCCATTAAAATGTAACATCACTGCAAAAATACATCTAATATAAAATCAAAATTTATTCACCTAGTACAATATAGTAAGTTATCTCGCCCTCGTGTCCCGCATTGTCCTGCAAAATCAGGTCTGCTGACCTGCAACAGAGCAATAGCCAGGTGGTCACCCTATCGTATGGTCTTTACCTCACAATTATTTAATTACCGGTTGAGGAGGTGTCCTTTAAACTGTTACACCGTTTTTACCCAGTCAATCTTTATTTAAGAAACATTCTGCCTGAAATAGATGCACTTTGCTCCTTCTGTAATGCTGTAGATTAATCTGCCCCTCACATTTTATGGGAATGTGCCCACGCAGTAGTATTTTGGATAATTTTTTTAAATATATTATTTAAATACTCTTTGTACCTCCAACAACTCCAAAGCATTGAAAAGCATTGCACTATGTAATGAATATAATGTCTTGGCATTATTGTAAAATATATCTGTAGTATTGTGTACTATGTATACCCCTGGCTTGTTTCTAAAAAAAATTAAAAATATCTGACGCAGGTGTTCATTGACGGGTTCTTAAACAAGGCCTCATAATAAATCTCCAACTGATTAACAAATTCACTTGTGAAATGGATTGCTGTGAACTGTATGCCAATGATTGACTTATGATCAATAATATGGTAGTAAACAATACATTGTATTCTAAAGCCACTTTTATATTGTCTTATCAATGATTAACTCTTCTGATACAAGAATGTAATGCATTTTAATTATCTGAATATTTTTATTTTATATATATATATATATATATATATATATATATATATATATATATATATATATATATATATAATTTTTAATATTTAAAGATAACTATGTATAAGTATTTCTTCATTATGTACTGAATTATTGTTATATGAAGGGCTTTCTCAGCAAATATTTATATATGCGATTAATCGGAACACAATGTAATTAATTCGAGAAAAAAATGTAATCGATTGACAGCCCTAATATATACAGTGAGGAAAATAAGTATTTGAACACCCTGCTATTTTGCAAGTTCTCCCACTTGGAAATCATGGAGGGGTCTGAAATTGTCATCGTAGGTGCATGTCCACTGTGAGAGACATAATCTAAAAATAAAAATCCAGAAATCACAATGTATGATTTTTTAACTATTTATTTGTATAATACAGCTGCAAATAAGTATTTGAACACCTGTCTATCAGCTAGAATTCTGACCCTCAAAGACCTGTTAGTCTGCCTTTAAAATGTCCACCTCCACTCCATTTATTATCCTAAATTAGATGCACCTGTTTGAGGTCGTTAGCTGCATAAAGACACCTGTCCACCCCATACAATCAGTAAGAATCCAACTACTAACATGGCCAAGACCAAAGAGCTGTCCTAAGACACTAGAGACAAAATTGTACAACTCCACAAGGCTGGAAAGGGCTACGGGGAAATTGCCAAGCTGCTTGGTGAAAAAAGGTCCACTGTTGGAGCAATCATTAGAAAATGGAAGAAGCTAAACATGACTGTCAATCTCCCTCGGACTGGGGCTCCATGCAAGATCTCACCTCGTGGGGTCTCAATGATCCTAAGAAAGGTGAGAAATCAGCCCAGAACTACACGGGAGGAGCTGGTCAATGACCTGAAAAGAGCTGGGACCACAGTTTCCAAGGTTACTGTTGGTAATACACTAAGACGTCATGGTTTGAAATCATGCATGGCACGGAAGGTTCCCCTGCTTAAACCAGCACATGTCAAGGCCCGTCTTAAGTTTGCCAATGACCATTTGGATGATCCAGAGGAGTCATGGGAGAAAGTCATGTGGTCAGATGAGACCAAAATAGAACTTTTTGGTCATAATTCCACTAACCGTGTTTGGAGGAAGAAGAATGATGAGTACCATCCCAAGAACACCATCCCTACTGTGAAGCATGGGGGTGGTAGCATCATGCTTTGGGGGTGTTTTTCTGCACATGGGACAGGGCTGACTGCACTGTATTAAGGAGAGGATGACCGGGGCCATGTATTGCGAGATTTTGGGGAACAACCTCCTTCCCTCAGTTAGAGCATTGAAGATGGGTCGAGGCTGGGTCTTCCAACATGACAATGACCCGAAGCACACAGCCAGGATAACCAAGGAGTGGCTCTGTAAGAAGCATATCAAGGTTCTGGCGTGGCCTAGCCAGTCTCTAGACCTAAACCCAATAGAGAATCTTTAGAGGGAGCTCAAACTCCGTGTTTCTCAGTGACAGCCCAGAAACCTGACTGATCTAGAGAAGATCTGTGTGGAGGAGTGGGCCAAAATCCCTCCTGCAGTGTGTGCAAACCTGGTGAAAAACTACAGGAAAGGTTTGACCTCTGTAATTGCAAACAAAGGCTACTGTACCAAATATTACCATTGATTTTCTCAGGTGTTCAAATACTTATTTGCAGCTGTATCGTACAAATAAATAGTTAAAAAATCATACATTGTGAGTTCTGGATTTTTTTTTTTGATTATGTCTCTCACAGTGGACATGCACCTACGATGACAATTTCAGACCCCTCCATGATTTCCAAGTGGGAGAACTTGCAAAATAGCAGGGTGTTCAAATACTTATTTTCCTCACTGTATATATATATGTATTTTTATCTCTATTTGTTATGTATTTTTCCCCACCTAGTTAAAACCTTAACAGACATCCAGAAAGCATGGCAAGTGATAAAGGTGATCATGCAATGACTAAACACACTCACTGAGCAGTGGCAAGTGTTTTTCCTGATTGTTCAGGATTCGGAGACAGACCTGTTTAATGTGTAAGTAGTTGGATTTGTCCTCTTCTCATTTATCTTTACAGAGGTATACTCTTTTTGCACAGTATATATTCATCTCATCTTATTTGTAATCTTATTGTAATAATGTTAATTAAAAAAAAATATCCTGTACCATCCATGTCAGCAGCACAAAATCTAAGGTGACTGAATGCTTTGTTCGGTCTTCTAGAAGATTAGAGGAGAAACATACCTGCCGTAATGGACACAAACGGAGGACAGAGTTGCTGTTCCCTAGAAGTAAATGCCTTTATTTACACAGCAATAAAACACACACATATTATTCTGCCTTTTAAAATTCTTAAATAATTTTGTTTGCAGCTCCTGATGCCTAGACCTGATGGGTGGACGTGTTAAAGTCTCGACCACCCAGATCAAATTGCACATATTGCATTTTTAAAAACAGCATGAAACACAACTTGGAAGTGATGGTTACATAAGTAATTTAAAATTAACTTAATTCCTAAGGGATAGAAAATAGCATTGTAATGTTTTTTCGATGCTGCAATTTATAATAGCTGCTAAACTGTTGTATAAGAAGCCTACATTGTACCAAAGGCAGTTTAGCCCAAGAAGGGGCACTTGTATTACAACGAATGGGAGAAATTGGAATGCCCAATATGGTGGATGTAAAGAAGGAAATTCCACCTTGCAGGTAATAGAGCCAATCACCTTTTAGATACAAAAATCACTTGTCAGTCAACTTGAGAATGTGCATGGGCATTAGCTGGACCAGTCTGAAAAATAGTACTTTTTAGCATGATCTGAGCTATAGAAGCACAATTAATGATACAACTGTTGTCAGATTTTACTGCTAATTTTATATATGTTCTTTGATCACAATCTTGACTAACCATTTTGGAGATTTCAGCCTTTCCCCATTCAGGTAGATAGGAATTACAGTATACTTTTATGCCACTTATCCATAGAAAATAACTGCAGCACCGCAGGGCTCTAGCATGGAGCCAATGATAGCAAGGCTTTCATAACCGCTATTGGATTCCAATGTTTTCTTTTTTATATTTATCTTTCACTTAAATGACCTAATTTAAGAATTTGATGATACACTAATGTTTTATTGTTTCCATTATATTCATTTGCTCAGTTTCAATGAAGATCTGAAAATGAAAGTCAATGTAATTAACGTGTTACAGACTAAAGCGTGTTTACGAGAGAAATTTGACTTTGCGAGCAACTTCTGTGGATTTTGGAGCTATGTTCATTGCAGACAGGTCCAGCACATCTTTAATAAGAAGTTTGCACCTTTTTGTCCAAGGCTTTTGGGACGATTTTACAGTTATATTTGTGGGATTGCGACCAGTACGTTGAACGTTTGGGTGCACTAATACTTTATGGTTCTAAAATGTGGAAAAGTAATCAAAACTGTGAAATATCACAAATTGAAGTACAGGAACTATGCAGTGGCCAACAGACGGTACACAAATAAAAATGTAATTTTATATTATACATTCTACAAAGCTGCTATTTGCCATTATAAAAAAAAGTTGGCTACTTATTGGCTACTTTTCATTCATTCGCCAGTCCACATGAATGCTTTACAAGACTAATTTCTAGCATTTAAACCTTCAGATTATTAAGGTCTTTCGCATCATAAAAAACATTTATTCAAGACAGGTGTGTCCAAACATCTGGAACTGTGCAAATGAAAGAGGCCTATCAAGTGATGAAATGGTTTTCAGATTAGAATGTTTGCTAAAGATAAATACCCATTAATTATTCAAACATCCTATAGCAAATAAATGGACCCAAGTACAAACACTAGCTCTCAGCAATTTATTTTTCAACAAAAAATTTTAAATTGAAATACGAGGTAAATTTATGAGTAATCCGTGTAATGTCAAAGAATTATTACTTTTGACAATAATAATAATAATAAGATCATGATTAATCAAAATTCTGTTGAAAAATGTACATGTGCATTAATGAGCCAGTGTGTTTTGGTGTGGTGTGTTGCGGGTGGAGTATGGTGGGCCACTCTGGGCCAGAAAGTCCAGAGGCAATTTTTGGACCCAGTCTGCCCAATGTTTCTATTAGACGCTAGCTAACGCGATATGAAATTGTTCAGTAGATATTACATCTTGTAGGTATATATGTTCGCCACCAGGGTGTGGTGTTTATTAATTTACACGTCACAATTTGTTTGATGACAATCAGTGGAGGGCCAGCAGAATGTATATACATCATGTAATGCATGTCTCAATAAAGTTATCCAGATTTCCATAATACCATAAAATTTACCAAAGTATCTTATCGTAAACATTTACATCCTTTGAATAAGCTAAAAATAAAAAGAAGGCCTACATATGTTTCCCCTTTAAAACAAAACTGTTCCGGCAAATGAGGAAAGCGGTCTCTTTACATTGTTTTCCCCATGCATGACAGTCCCATGTTGTGATTATATTGTTCGCAACGTTTTGGGAACGTTAATTTATGTTTATAAAAAAAAAAAAAAACGAGTCTGTTCCTGAAATGTTAGAAATTTGTTCCGCAGAAACAAATATCCAAACGGGAACCATATACTAGTGTAACGTTATGTGTTTGCTGGGTATGATGTATGAACTATTAGGCTTCTAACTTAGAAATGATATTCAGTTCATCGTTTTATTTGAGAGTAAATAGTGATAGAGGGGGGGGGGGGGGGTGTATCTCGCCCTTCTTCATACTTAAAAAAAAAAAAGTGTGCTCGCTGAACATTACTGTGCATCATGTGCACGTTTGTTTATATAGCCTACAAACTTGAGTTTGTATAGTATCATGTATGCCTACTGTACATATTGTGTATGTATAATAAATCAACAGACCAGCTCCAAATATGTAATTCGACTTAAAACTATTACACTTTTTTTACTTCTGTGCAGGCTATGCACGACCTACACATGTCAACCAGCAAATTGACAGACAACAGGTAAACTAATACAGTAACTTGTCGAACGCCTAACATTGTCAAAGTTTTATAATAGAGACTATTTCAAGCATTACGTTCCATTACAGTGAACATAAATATGCACTAGTTGGCCATTATTTCAAAGACTTTGGCTGAGCGTCATACGCGTGGCGCAGTGTGCGCACAGAATAGTTCTTTTCAGTTCGTCAAAGCCACGCGCCCGGCGCGCGAAGCCCGAGCAGGGGGCGGGGTCTTCCTCTGGGAGCGTGCGGCACTGATGGTGGAGGTGTGGCGCACGTGTAGAAAAGGGAGAGCAAGTTCCATCACCTCCAAATCAGTCGCTGAACAGGTGATATCGACATTCAGCTAAACCCTCCTGCGAGCCACGCGAAAGGCACGAGAGTGGTACGTCACTCGGAAACCCTACTGCCGACGATTTCCACATCATTTATTTATCTCTTTATTTATTTTATGCGTTTTACGGAAATGGAGGCAATACAAATGACTAAAGATGCGTTTTATCAGCAGTTTTCGGAGAACTTTATGCCACATCAGAAACAGGACAGGGAGCGCAGCTCGCCACGCGCTGACTCTAAAGTGCTGAAGCGACAGCGCTCCAGCAGCCCAGAGCTGCTCAGGTGCAAGAGGAGGCTGAGCTTCAACAGTCTCGGCTATTCCGTCCCTCAGCAACAGCCCGTGGCTGTGGCCAGACGCAATGAGCGCGAAAGGAACCGAGTAAAACTAGTGAACATGGGCTTCCAGACGCTTCGCCAGCATGTGCCGAACGGAGCGGCGAACAAAAAGATGAGCAAAGTGGAGACGCTGCGGTCGGCGGTCGAGTACATCCGCGCGCTCCAGCAGCTTCTGGACGAGCACGACGCCGTGTCTGCTGTGTTTCAGTGCGGCGTTCCGTCTCCAACGGTCTCCAATGCGTACTCAGCGGGGCCAGAGTCTCCTCATTCAACTTACTCCTCTGATGAGGGCAGCTACGAGCCTCTCAGCTCTGAGGAACAAGAGCTGCTCGACTTCACGACATGGTTCGACAGATATTAATCAGGTAAGAGCAGGTCTTTTAAATCACCAATTCAATCCAACACACCTTTGGAATGAATTCGAATAACTGAGATGTTTGCCCACTCCTCATGACTGTTACTATTTTTCAGGTGCCTCGTGAACTGGTAAAGATTGGTGCTGAAGAGACAGCTCGTGACACATGATGCATGCCTACTGGTGCGCACGAAGGAACCGAGTTCATTGATTGAGCACTGGTTCAAGCCCTGGACTCATAGAGGACATTTTCCAGCTATATGCTCATGCACACAAATGCAACACTTGTTTGCAGTGTTTGAACAGCGCAGGTCTTCAGGTGTGGGCATAAATCCACACCAAGGATTTTTAAACTGCTTGCTAGTTTTAAGTCGCCCCACACTGAAAAAAGGTGCTTTTATTCGAGTGAAGCTGAATACATTAGATTACACCAACAAAACAAAACAAAGTTAGATCAGGTGGAAATAGTTGATTGCAGGTTTCCACATTTTATTCAAACATGTATTCAAAATGTTTGCTCTGTTGATGCAATAATGTGTAAATGTGATTAAGTGGGATATGAATGGGTTAATTTCACAATGCACAAATAATGAGGAAAGCAGTTATAGTTACAGTACATGAGTGAGGAAAAATAGTTACAAGTCCTATGCGGTGTCTGTTAGGGAATACACTAACATAACGTAATGTAACTAGGCAGCCCACAGGCAACCTGTATATTGTAATATGTTGTGATTGATATGCTGCGACTTTTTTTACTGGATGAATAACTTTTGTTTCAAAGTGTGCACTTGTGTTTTTATACATCATTATGTATATGCATTTTTTTTTATGAAGAGAACCCCTATTTTATGTAAAATAAATATTTTATTTATTCAGATACATGCCTCTTGTATATCTTCATGATTTATATTGGTATTATGCATGCACACAACATGTAAGACAATATAAGCAGACATCTCAAAACAAGATTTTACATACACAAATCAACAGAACACAAATATGGATTAATACACTGTGTATAAATATATTCGAATAGCAGTTATTTCCATTGTACTATGAAATATCTCCTAGTAGTCAGCACTGCAGATGATTTATCAAAGAAGTGGCTTTGAGTTGGGTCAACATGGTTTAATTAATGGGAGCCATTTATAACCACACAGGAGAGTGACAGCCAGTTGTAGAAGGGATAAAATAGGGACAACCTTGGGATACAGTGTGTGAACAGTTAATTTATAAGTGACAACAAAAAGCTGAAGTGCAAAGCCATTTTTAACCCATGAATACCTTTATGGTGCAACCGATGTGTCTGTACCAACCCATGAAGGCAGTGAACAGAAGTCAGCAGAAGACTGATGGTTATGAACTAACTGTTCTGGAGGACATCCAAAGGGGCTTTGCTGGTAAAATGAACTACCAACTTGGCTGTTTTGCTGTGTTTCTCTGTTTTTATTTATTTTATCATTTTAAATTGTAAGCACAAGAGTATCAGCAATGATAAGCAAACTTAGGTTTGTGAATACTTAAAATATACAGTAGGTAAGCATGCTAAAAGCGCCCCATTCTTGCTTCAAATGACATCCTTCAAAGTGCTTCAAATGTGAGTCAACTAACCGCTAGGGTTTTGAGTGCATGAAAATTTGCATTTGCTATTGTGCATGTCAAGTTTGGATGCGCTGTAAGGCCTTTCGCCATCATCCAATCAGACAGACCCGTACTGATTTTGAAAGGCCTCTGATTTAAGTGACACAAAAGCACTTTTGTTTGAGGGCTACACCATGTTCATCACATAATGCCTTCACCATAAATCTGATTGGATGTCTTGGGCACTTTGATGTTGCGCCAA
Organism: Xyrauchen texanus; assembly: GCF_025860055.1. NCBI lineage: Eukaryota > Metazoa > Chordata > Actinopteri > Cypriniformes > Catostomidae > Xyrauchen > Xyrauchen texanus. Next base: position 46,115,767 of record NC_068276.1, read on the forward strand.
TGTACGAGTGGCATTGTGATGTCTAACTTTAACAGCCTGTATTGCCTGTTTTCAGCACTTAAGTGCAGGAGGTCCTTTTAATATGTGAATTCATAAAAATTCTTCTGATTAAAAAAAAGCAGAAGGATTGACTATTTTACAAAGCCCCACACAAAAGGCTGATTTGGATCCAGTGGCAAATTAAAGGGCAGGGTGTGGGCCTCATTCAGACCAATTTTAATCTTTCACTCCCTTTGTTTCCATCTCCATCTCTTCTATTTTTGTGCCAAAGTTGCATATGGAAATTCGAATGTCAAACAGTTGCTGATATATTTCTGATATCAAAAAAGGAATATATGAAGACCAATGTTCTATGCTATTTGGGAAAAAAAATTCCTATTATAATACAACCAAACACTGAGGTTCACAATATTCTAGACTTGAATTTCATGCCTCATATTGAAGTATTTGCTCTGATTCTCTTTAATGCAAAAAATTAAATAAAGAAATAAATTAAAAGATCTCCTTCCTCTCTCTCTCTCTCTCTCTCTCTCTCTCTCTCTCTCTCTCTCTCTCAGCTCATGACTGTGTGCAGTCAGGTTGATTTACCCTGTCTGGCTCTGCATGCTAAACACGGTCTTAAATTGCCCTGCACCCTCCGCACACACTCCTTGCACACACAATAGTCACCCGTCTCGGCCGAGGGCCAAACCCCCTCCCTCAAATTTCATCACAGAAACCCAAAACAAACCCTGCTCTGAACGCTGTACTCCTCAGTATTGCAGGCAATCTCTGAAAGAGTATAGGTTGTATTCTGAATTCATGTTTTCATTCCCTTATCAGTCATATTTAAAATAGGAGATAAGGGAGATAAGAGAAAGATTATTCCTGTAATTTACGATCATTAATCATACAGCGATTTTCCGAACGTGTGTGTGGTCAGTGAGAATTGTCTGTGTGCTGGTGCTGGCCAGGGGCCTTGTAAGCAAATATGCTCCTTAAGTTCCTATCTCTCAGCCACACTTCCATTGTTGTGAGGCATCTCATATCTCCATGGCTTCTGCTTATTTGAGGAGCTGGTCTGATATGAGGCCCTCTTTGGGTGGCTTTCTGAATTTATTCAGCCCCATCTAACTTAAAAAAAGACTGATTAGATGTTTGTGCTCCCATGTTTATTTCCTAATGATCAGCTGTGTTGTCTCATTACCTTCAGATGATTCGCTGGGTTTCCATTAAAATGTTAAGCATTTTTAATGCATATTTCTGAAAATTAGACTTAAGAAAATGTGAAACATTGCGTGTTTCCTTTAACTGTAAATGCACATTATCTTGAGGGAGCCCGCCTTTTTGTCATGGAGCAACTGATCGACCTCTTTGCTTTGGGGAGAGATGTATTTGCTGAAATAAAGATAATAAATGCCTCCAGGAGACGTCACAGAATAAGTGCAATAGCTCACATAATGAGGGCTAAAATGGCTATTCTCATTAGCCGACATACTATACTTGGGAGTGCCCGAGCTCAAAACAGTTCTGGCGGATTGTGAGGACCCACTATAACAACGATCTTTGGGAGAAGCAATTTCGACTAACCAGGGCTACATTTGAAGAATTGTGTGCCATGTTCGGGACTTTCGTTGAGCCAGTCACGTCAAGCTCTCGCACACCGATACCATCCAACGAGCACATTGCCGTTGCGCTTTACAAGTGGTCATTTCATGTCACCGTTCATGCGAATAAGCCTTTTCCATCACTTTAATGTGTATTTAAACTAATGCGAAACTCTAGAAAATCCTCTTCCTCCTATGCAAATTTTTAAAGTTTATTCGTATATCAAGCATTTCCATTCAGGATTTCTTTTGAAGATTAGTTGGATGAAACACAGCTATTGCTATTAATATGGGCATTCATTACACATATCACAGCAGTTCTGAGTTGAAAAAGTCCACTGTGTGGCACTAAAAAATGCTCTATCGAATTGTGAATCAACAAGACCGACCTCCCAACCCTGAACCTTAAACATAAACCTATAGTGTGATAAAGAGTCGATGTGAGTTGAAAAATGCAATTGCTGATGAAATGTCATATTGTGGTACTTCTATGACACTTTCTCCTCACGTGTTGATTCGTGCTTTTCAGAAGTTGATCCCAGTTCTTTGCATCGCAAAAGCGTGCAATACTATATCAGTTAAGCTACAGTGCAATTTGATTGCATTTGAACAAGCTTGTAAACTTTGTTTATGATGTAATGCGAACACTACAATGTATCGCCTACAAAGTCATACACTATAGTAAAAGTGTTTAGATGTTATTAGATAGCATTGTGTAAGGAACAGGGTGAACAGTAAATGTTTATAAATGGATAATCTGCCATTTTACTTGTACTTTACACTTTGTGTGAAAGGAAATAAAATGAATTGTTGTTGTAGCACCTCTAGTGTTTATTTCACCAGGAAACTGCCTTGATATGAAAGGTGAACATAATTTAGCAAAATTTTGGTATAGCAATGTGATTCTCTGAGAGCAGGTTGTTCATTGTTCCTTTAATTTTTTCCTTATGTGCATCTTTAACCTTAAATGTAATCTATGCTCAGTTCCCAAAACAACAGGTACAGTCCGTTTGAGGGCAACACAGTGTGACAGCATACAGCAATGACCCTCTGAAAAGGTCACACAAAAGCGAGGGTGTCACACCAGATTCCATCCCTGCCATTTTAGGCCAGCCTGCTGTATGCCATTCATCAGTTGCCCTCCCAGGCCACCATGCTTCAATTGACAAATAATGATAAGGCTCTCCTACTGATAAACTGTAAAGGAGAGATGGCTGTGGAACCATAATTTCTCTTAAGAATATTAGTTTGGTAATATTAGCCCATTTGTACACTTCTGATTTCAGATATTCACCACCATTTTCAGTTTTGGAGGGGTACATGGGTCTCCCATGTCCAGTGTCTTTAATATGCAAGTTTAATCATTTGCCTGTTGTTCTCGTTTCCCCTTATCACCCTGTGATTAACAATCTGGATGCTTAGATACAGGTTTTCTGCCCTAATAATATTTTTCATTTTTAATTTAGAATATTAGAAAAGGTGAATTGAAAAAAAAGTTCAGAAACTCAAATGAGAGCAACGATCGATCAAAAACAAATAATTTTGCGTCTTGTTATTTTTCAAAATGTTTATCGAATACCTATATTTACAGATATCCCACATATACTGTATACACACAGATGTCTTCCATGATAATAATGGTGCCTTTCTCACAAAAATGTTTATGCTTAATCAAACATTTGCTAAGCTCTATTGCTGCTTCAAACAAAAACTGTTTATATTGGTCCAGTTATATACCAGCAGTGCACTGCAATGGCTAGTGTAAATTCAAATATTTTTTTTTCCCCAAGTTAAAATTATCTACAAAATCTCCATAATGAGAATAAGATGGGATGGATTTGATGACAACCACCTAAATACACAAGCTCATTGTCAAATCTCATAATGCAATTATGTGGAGTATGTACTGTTTACTTGTGAACGGCACACAACACACAAATCTGCCCATCAAATAAACTGTTTTGCATTTCTTCTAATTCCTCAGACAAAAAGAACTCCAAGAGCAACACCAAGACCAATATTTACCTCCCTCTATCCATACATATTTGAATTGCAAATGTCTGCGTGTCGAAAACTTAGTGTATTTTTATACACTATTTTATCCAAACCTAGTCTCCTTTTTTTTTTTTTTTACATTCATCTACATCTCTGTGAGGGGGCTTTTGTGTTCCCATTGCCTCACCCCATGCTTTTTTATTGTGTGTATTTGTCCATCATGGCAATAAAAGACATAATGGAATGTAGGCTCCAAGCACATCTATGCTTTCTTCAATGTGTTTGTATACTTTCTCTCTCACTCATTATATCAATACTCATCTCCTAGTCTTCCCTAGCCACCCTCTGTGAGTGGAGGACAGGAATGGAGGCTGAGGATGGGGTGGAGAGAGGAGTCTGAAAAGGTTTATAATGGGGGTTGGGGTTTGCTGAAGGGGTCTGAGGACTAAAGGTTTTGGGTTGTTGCTACCCCTTCAAAAGAGCCAAACGTACCATTATGTCTTTGTCGGATAGCTCTTATACTATGCAGATTTTCCCTTATTCTATTCACAGCTCTCTTCTCCTCTAGATATTGAATAAGGCTGCTGGTTTGGGATGCCCTCTCGAGCCCCCCAAAAATGTACCAGTGATTTGTGGTAAAACAAAGATGTTATTTTTCAAAAACGTTGCATCTTTATCAGTTATTTGCAGTCACTATTCATCAGCTAAGCTAGTTGATGGTAATACTCGCTTAAATGCATCACTGGTGATATACATGCGTACTTCTCTATCCTGTTTTCAAGGTCATTTACTCTATAGAGCACTGTGTCAGGGTTTTCATTTACTGACCATTATCTGCTCTCTCTCTCTCTCTCTCTCTCTCTCTCTCTCTCGCTGTTTTGATGCTTATTCCTCTTGCTCAATTAGATCTTTTTGGTCTGGACTGAGTGAAGTTTGGGGAGCTTAAGGCCCCACCCCTCTTAAAGCTGAGGAATAAGTCTACTGTTATGCAAATACTTGGATTTCAAACTATTAGTTTGTTTGTTCTTGAAATCGAATGCTCTTTTACATGAGCTGAATGTTTATTTGGTTGATGGTGTTTTAACAGACCTCAACTGTGTGTGCTCTAAACCAATGAATAAAAAAGGAATTGCGCTGGCCCTAGATACTGATTGGTCAATAAAGCATTCCAGCCGTGCAAAAATACACAATATAGTAACTTTTATATATGAACTGTTCTCCTGTTGACCTGTATAAATGATGATTATAATTGTTGTTGGATTGTTATCTAGTTAAGGTCTCCATTAGACAGATAACAACATCCATTTTAAGGTGGAGTAAAAATTAGTTTAGGCTCAACTTAAACAGTTGCTGGCTGTCATAACAATTTGAAGTAGTACTGTATACTACATCAATGTAACTCACCTCCACTCATAGCTTTATTTCATCCATACACAAATTTGACAAAATTTAAGCACTGTCAAAAAAAAAAGGTAATCGCAACTTTCTAGTCCAAATTATCAGCTCTATGAAGCCACATGCTTTTTTGACAATGTTTGACAAATTAAATACGCCATACATCACATTATTTAATAAGAAAATATGCCAGAGTGAGTGAAAACAATGGTGACAGAAAAACGAAAACAGGCTTCAGTTATGAATCGTGGAACAGTTCTGCTTTCAGGAGAAATGTGGATTGTGGAATGAGAGCACTTAATAGAAATTCTTATTAAACAAAGATTTAGAAAAAAGAATGTCCTTCATATTCTTATCATGCACTATCCATTTTATATAAGCATTAATACACTCAATTCTAAGCTATATTGTTAATAAGTTCATTACTGGAAGGGTTACGATAACACCACCATTTACCCGTGACTTTATATGCACAATACAGCAAAGCCTCTCACACCTAACTGTTTGAATTAATGCAACTTTATTGGCAAGTCTTCCATATGTTGTTGCAAATGGAAATGGTAAAGTAATTCATTCTTATTTCATTCTTTATTTTAATACATGCATGATGTAGGCCCTATGCAGTGTCATGCAGAGTTCACAAAATTGTTAAATGAATATTGTAACCAAGATGAGGGTAACCAAGAGGAGCTGCAGGTCAGGATATTAGTGTGCTGGAGAGAGAAAACATGTGACTGAGCTTCAAGTCACCTGTTCATACCATATTCCATCCACCATTCTCACAGGCAAAATTATAATGTATTGTTCCTTTTCCCTGACTCTGATTCTTTCTTTTAACCGAGTCTACTGTTTGGTTCTAAAAGACTGGCCACATCATGGAAGATAAAGTACATCTTCTAGGTTTTGGGCAAATAGAAAAATTAAACAGAAATGAATCACACATTCTGTGCAAAAGATAGCACATTGCTAGTCAGATAAATGTTAGTTTACACAAAGACTAAAAAAGCGAAGCCCCATGCAATTTGTACAGTCATACCACAGCTAATCTACCAGCAATTATGTTGTATTGCATGTCAGCACACTGCAAAACAAAGCAGCCTTTGCATGAATAAGACAAACAACGGTGTTTCTATGGAATGCATGTTCAGACATTTGGCCCTGACTCTGTTGATACTCAAGACAAAAAAGTAAACCGTCAAGTAACTGCCCGTTTACATGTTGTCATTCACACTTAAATGAGGGTTGGAATGATGCCTGCATGACTGAGATGAAGTAGCAGACATCTCGGGAGTGAGAAATGTAAGATTCTGTGATGGATCCCTCACACTAGAAAATAAAGTCAATTGACATAGTTTTATCATGGGAAACTGATGATTTCAAATATGGATTTGTCAAGGAGAAGGGAGTTTTGGACTTGCAAATAAACTCTTCTACAGACTCCCTCAGAATCAGGTTCAATATGAATTGCCTGAGAGTGTGTGTGCCACTGGGTGTACATAATTCTTCTGGCAAGACTGAAATGCAAAGTGACAGATCCTGAGGCACACTTTTGTGTGTGTCTCGAAAGCATGCTTGATTCAAGACGAATTCTGACCCTGCCAGGCAAGGCCATACCAACCTTGTCTCACACTCCAGAACCCAGGATGGAGGGAAAAGACTGGCATGATTAAAAGTTTAATCCATCCATCCATCCATCCATCTATCCATTTAACAAATATGTTAACATGCAAATGTTGGTGAATGCTTCTTGCTTTTGTTATTGAAGGAATATTCTAGGTTCAATTCACTCTGGCATAATGTTGATTAAAACAAAAGTGAACAGTGGTGGCTCAGTGGTTAAGGCTCTGGGTTACTGACCAGAAGGTTGGGGGTTCAAGCCCCAGCACTGCCAAGATGCTACTGCTGGGCTCTTAAGCAAGACCCTTGACCCTATCTGCTCCAGGGGAGCTGTATCATGGCTGACTCTGCACGCTTAGCTGGGATATGTGAAAAAAAAAAAGAATTTCACTGTATATATGCAAAAACAAAATGATGTATAATGTGTGACCATAATAAAAAAAAACATCTATTAATGTGATCAATTTGCTTACTAGCCTTTTCTGTGAATTTTACAACTTCATTGCCAAGACAATGTAAGTTGAATGTAAGTTCTAGTAACAAATAACTACATTCACCAATGTAAGTTGAATGTAAGTTCTAGTAACAAATAACTACATTCAACAATGTAAGTTCTAGTGACAAATTGTCCACCTAGAATGGTAGACATCTTTAAAGCTCAAAGAATACAGTTTAATCAGAATAATTAAGTGCTTTGCAAAATTACAAGCTTCACATTTCTGCTTTTACTGTAAACCATCCAAGAATTGGCCCCATTCACTTCTATTGTAAGTGCCTCTTTAACCTGTCAAAACTGCATATAAGTCAAAACGTGTCAAAGGAACACCTTGATCATTTTATCCAGGACCAGGTCAAGACCTCTTTGAGTCATGTTGTTTGTATGTGAATACCTTCTGGCAATCCTCCTATTCCCTTCTGCACAGTAGCGGCAATCCACTGTCTGACACACAACTGTATTTAGCCCTAGAACAATAATGTAAGGTTTTATTTAGCAGAATAATTTGTTAACTGTTTATACAGATATTGATCTCAAACAAACAAATCAGTAACATTGCTGTGTCTGCACTTGTTCTTTGAATGGCTATGTGTCAAAATGACAATGTGTATTTTCTCAACCACAGAGCCCCAGTTGCAGGGATAAGGCTGAACCATATTTATTAAAATCAAATGTTAATTTTAATACTGAGCTTATTCTAATAATCTTTTATTCATGTCAACATTACACCTAGACAGTCATGCTTTCTCTTTTAGATGCCAAGAGAGCTACAATCTCAAAACAAATTTTATGTAGATATATAGTCATATGTTCGTTTTAAGTGTGCAGTTTCTGTGTGTGTCATTTATAATGAGTCTGAAACCTCTTTCTCTTATATTGCTGGGCCTCTTTAAACTCAGTGGCGGCAGATGGTGTTGCACGGCAAGGGAAAGGGCTTCCTGCTGTGTTTCCATACTCACAATTGAGTTGTGGGATGGTAGAAAGCATGTTGTCTAAAAACCCTGCATAGTGGCACAGGGGCGATGGACTAAGCGTGCAAAGTCCAGATCCTTGCGGGGGCCCACTGACTGGGGGCCAGTTGTTCATATTCACCTTAAAACGCATTCCTTTGCATTCCTCCTCGTCCTCCTTCTTCATGCTGTCTCTCTGCACTAGTTCTCTATTTTGAGGCTCCATTCATGCTCTAATCGCTTGTACAATGGACTTGGGCTAGGCCTCTCGCCGTCTTTGATTGAGCTAAGAAATCACATCCTGTCAAATGTAAACCAAAGGCCAGCTCAGTGTGTGATGATATGTGGGGCATGAAAGACCATCTGTCCCTCACGAGGTAAAAGAACCAGCCTTAGAATAGATTGCAGAATAAATAAGCAGTATCTGTTACTGGTCTAAAAAACCTACTCAGCACATTATTCCAATGAACAAAAACAGAGGCACAAGGATGAATCTAAGGGCCTCTTTACATCGAATAGCTTCATGCATCTTGGTCAGTCAGATTGATATTCTATTAGGTATGCACATTGCATTAACATAAATGTCTCTCTGCAAATTCAATATAAAAACACATCTCCTATTCCCACACTATGTGCAAATATAACATTCACTTCCATGAGGATGCTAATGCCAGGCAGCAAAATTTATCATTTCATTTTATTTAAAGTTTGAGAGTTTCTGTTGAACTATCTCTTTGCCCCATAAATCAATTTCTGTATGAGTTTAGCAGTTGCTCCATCCACGTGTCTATTGTTGCTCGCTCGGTTGCTGTGCTCCCAAACCTCTGTAATGTAGTTCTGCTTGGGAGGAGTAAAGTTTACAAATGTGGACTGAATACTTGGATACTTGAATACATTTACACTTAGTCTTATAATTATAGCTATCTGGTCAGCAGGGGCGGTCTGGGAAGAGAAATCGGCCCGGGATTTTACATAGAAACTGGCCCAATTGTTTGTTTTGCTGAAATCTGGCACAAAAGTTGTTGAGTTGGGGGTTGACGCTATCCTTTTCTGCATATCGCGGCGCTGTTTTGTGGCCCGTACTGTATAACGCTCTGGCCCATTTCAGCCCCATTTGCAACCGGCACTTCGGGAAAAGTCCCAGTTCTCCCAATGGCCAGTACGCCCCTGCTCATCAGTATAAACGCATGCACCCAATACTTTGATCTTCCATCCAAGTTCAGTTCAAAACAAACCCACATCCCGCATCCAACCTTCTTTTCTTGACAGCCTTTCCACTCTCTCTATTCCTCTTCCATTGGCATTCTTTCTCTTGCAACTCTTTACATCTCTCCATTTTTGCCCAGTGTGGCCCAGACACCATGCGGTCTGGATGCTGTCTACTTTGCGCCTTCTATAAAGGCCCAGTGGATCTTCACAGTAACGGCTATTGTGTTTCCCTATTGATCCCTGACCGTCCATATTGAGGCCCAGCAGGATTTCAAAGGAACAAAAGCAGTGTACTGCATTGTCCTACACTCTAAATGAAGAAGTCCGTCCTCCTACAGAGAACAGTCCCTGGAAATGTCAGCAGAGAGAGGGTCTATGGGGGAGGAAGCAAAAAAGGAAATGTTAATTATTAATACACCAATACAGCTCTCCAACAATCGCCTTACTCCCTGCTAATTTCTGCAAAGACTGTCAAATCCCTATGGAGTTGCACAGATGTTTATCCTCCTTTTGTATCAAATATTTCAGATTATTAATGAAATAATCAAATATTTGCTCTGAATATTAGATGTGATCACTTTGACCAAGAAACACATATAAGTTTTCTATACTGTAGTAAGAAGGAAAACCTGAGATTCTACTCAAACCCATTGTTGCAATATAATCATTTAAAGGGATAGTTCCCCTATAAATGATAATTCTCTCAATCATTTACTCACCCTTATGCCATCTCAAACTCAAAACCAATCGTATTTCCTCAAAAAGTGTAGAATCGAATTTAAACCACTTGAATCAAAAGGATTACATTTTTACTGCCTTAATATCCTTTGACTTGAATTATATGGACAACAACACATCATACCTCCTTCAAAATATCTTTGTTTGTGTTCTGCAGAAGAAAGAAAGTTGTATGAGATTGAGGCATCATAAGTGTGAGTATGATGAGATAATTCTCATTTATGGGTAAGCTATCCCTTTAATGTTGGCTGATATTTTCAGACAGTAAACTGAACACTATTTGGAAGGTAAACCTTCAAAACCATAGTATGTAATTTTTAATATAGTGGTTCAAATATAGGAGATGATGGTGCAGTCCGTTACACCTTATATTTACTCTTTTTCCTTTGACCTTGTTGTGGCCAAAAAATAACATCTATGAAAACTTGACTGAGATCAGGAAATCTAGATAGTGATCCCTTATGGGAAAGTGTGCTAATATCTGCAAGTGGCATAGAGCTTACTGGTGGTGTTACTATTTAAGAAGTCATTTTATAAACTCACAACCCAAAGCGAAGCTTTATTGCTTGATAAGTAGTTCAGCATTAGCTCATTCATAGACAACCTCACATATTTGCATCATTTGTTAAGTTCATGTCTCCACATATGCAGTAGAAATTTGACCAAAAAATATGTTTTTCCCCCTCCAACTGTAAGCATAAATACCTACAGTTTAGCAGTGAAATGCAATTACACCATCGGCCTTCTCTTGTAAGTGCTATTCCACTGCCTCTGCTCCTCTAATGAACTTGGTCTCTCCACCAGCCTAATCCCTCCTTTCAGCTAGAGGGTCATTTGGTGCAGATGCACTTCCAAGCCTTTCCAAAGTTTAATTAAACATTCCCCAGTTTCAGCCAGACTGCCCTTCTCCCCGCTGGCCCATTCAGGATATTGTGAGGAGTAATGGCATCCTTGTTTGGTTTTAACCGGTACCTTGAGCCCTGTGGCTCTTTGGTAAAGAGGACGCTGTGCTTCCTCGTAGTCAGAAGTGGTGGGGAGTATTAATGAGTCTACGAGGCATTAATGATCTGCCAGGACAATGCAGCACCATTTATGCAGTGGTGTCACATAAACACACATGCACTCATTCTAGAGGTTCATTTAAAGCTGGGCAGGATGTCAGTTTCTTGTACCCAACATGAACAATATCATGATGTGCAAAATGCAGCTCATAAAAATACAGTTGTTGGAGTGCTTTTTTTATTATTTATTTACAGTCATAAATAGGGATAATTCACTTAAAAATGAAAATTATCTCATGATTTCCAAGATGTGTATGACTTTTTTCTGCAGAACACAAGAATATTTCACATCTTTTAGGTCCTCACAATGGAAGTGAATTTGTGCCAAAATTATTTTTATATTATTATATTACAAATAACAGTAAAGCATAAAAGTAATCCATATAACTCCAGTGGTTAAATTTATGTGCTCAGGCATGATATGATAGACGTGGGTGAGAAACAGATCAATATTTAAGTCATTTTTATGATAAATTCTAGGGGCGGTCAGCACAAAGAATGTGAATCACCAAAATCAGAAGAAGAAGAATTGGAAATTAAAACTGAAGTGACTTAAATTACTTAAATATTTGGAGCTTCAAAATGTTGGCACCAATTCATTTGCATTGAATGGACTTACAGAGCTGAGAAATCCTTCTAAAAATCTTTCAGCAGATGAAAGAAAGTCACACATCTAGGATGTCATGAGGATGAATAAATGATGAGAGAATTTTGATTTTTGGGTAAACTATTCCTTTAACCAAATTCACATCTGCAACATCATTAAACAACAGTCATATACTGTATGGATATCACAGCACACATAACATAAATCATTGTATCACATTCACATATTCATCCCCCACACCTAAAGGAACCTGTAGAGGGGGAAAAATGCTTACATTTTTTTTCCTATCAATTAATTTTGCCCACATGTTTACATTTTCTTCTTTTACACCATAAGATCGAGCAACTTATAATTCCATATATGCAATGTCCAAAAACTCAAAACAAAAGATAAGTTCTGCGGTTTCTTCCATCGCTGAGATATACTGTAATTTTTTTTTCTGCTGCTGTGAGTTATACTCATTTTTCTCTTCAAGTAAAAGTCAAAGCAGAGCTATCATTCAGTAACACAATGTTGAGGTTTACATGGGAAATTCCTACCTAATATGATTGTTGAAGTGTACTTGTAGAACAGGGTGAACTCAAATGTAGAGACAGTATTTGTGCTTACTTTAACACATACAGTTTTGTACATTTGGATAGACAATATCACATATTAAAAGCATTTAAAACATAAGTGCTTTTATGTATGTACAGACTTAGAGACATACAAATCTTTTACAAATCCTCTGACGACTAGTGATAACTAGTGAAATTTCCGGAACATTTACGAGAATACAGTTGAAGATGAATGTGTTCAATATGCTGAAACTATATCATAGTGGGACTTTTATTTATCAGAAAATGAAAGAGAACCTTTGTCAGAGAAATAAATGTTTAATTGCATATTTATATATAAATTTATATATAAAGGATATCCAGGTGGGTCTAATAAACATATATCATAATAATAATTTCCATTCTTTGTATGGCTGAATTTAATTATGATCAAAACCTCAATAAGTATGAAATGTTAGTGAAACCCCCTCTATATTCAGACTAATCTCACTCTGAATTCAGTGACAGTAGATTGAAATTTCACAAGCTAAAATCGGTCCGTACTGACTAAAAGTTAAACCACTGCCCCTGTTGGCCGAAGCAGGGAGTGCTTTGAAAGTATGGGCATGTGTGAGCTCCAGTTTTCAGGTCAAATGTCCACAATGGAGTGCCAAAAGCAAGTCGTAAATGTTTGTTTGTAGTTGTAAATGACAAAAAACAGTCAACAGGAATGCTGTGCCTTGACCCAAATCCCAACCCTAATCGGAGTGAAAATGCAACTTCTGAATCATGAGTGCAATTAGTTATGGGAACAAGATGAATTCCTTGCTTCCATGCAGGAACAGAACCCATGTCTCTGAGGCTGTTCGTGCAACACACTATGAGTCGCTGTATTTGACACTATAAGTCACAAAGTTATTTTCCTATTTGAGTTTATGTAAAAATTACTGATGGCACTTATCAGTAACTTGGGAGAACAGGGTCGATGTCAGGGTACTTGATCATTCGGTTGCATCATGTTGGCTTCCCGTGTGATCATATAGCTATGTTACAGTGTAATATTACTTTCTTCAGTCATTTCCTGATTTGTGTGTTTGTATGCTGTTGTGATTGTTACGAAACTTCTGATTCTTTGAACCCTAAAGGATTTGTAACATTTGTACATCTCTGAAGTTGTTCAAACATAAAAGGGTTTACATTTCAGATGTTGTCAATGCCTTGATATTGTACATTTCCATGTCTAAGCAATCATGAAAAAGTCTATATGTGAGAGAACCAGGGGCAGACTGGGACTCAAAAGTGGTCCTGAACTTTCTGGCCCAGAGCGTCAAAATCATGACAAATGCCCCACCAATGCGAAAATTGTCATAACTTTAAAACATCGATAGAACCACTGCATATGTGATGAATGTTTTTTTTTTTTAAGAGAAAGCACTAAAAAGAAATAATTTATAGCTCAGACAAATAACATGACCAGGACTTTTTTGCCCAGATGTTAGGTTCAAATATATGTAAAATATATATATATTTTTTTTCCTTTCAACTTTTTCTAGAAGTGCAAATAAACTAGTCTCAGTTGAAATTTGGTCATGGCAATGTATAGTTTTGTTTAAAATAGTATAAAGTATCATAAGTATAATAATTACAGCCCTTGTATAGCTGTAATTATTATACTTATGATACTTTATACTATTATACTATTTTAAACAAAACTATACATTGCCATGACCAAATTTCAACTGAGACTAGTTTATTTGAGTGACTCTAGCCAGGTCTCCTAAGCAACCAAATTGGCCCGGTTGCTAGGGAGAGTAGAGTCAAATGGGGCAACCTCCTCGTGGTCACGGTTAGTGGTTTTTAACATTTTAAAACTTTTAAATAGTTAAATCTAACCCTCTTTACCTCGGATCGTATTTAATGAGCTTCATCAGAAAATTATTGCATTATGACGCTAAAATTAATTTTAGATGACAGTCAAGTTCAGTTGGTCATGAAAAGTTTCTGGACAAATATGCAGGACAAAATGCAGTGGTGATGGCAATACTTTAGATTAGATGATTGTTCAAAATAGCCTACTGTATATCAGGAATGTTTCATGTAAACCCTGATATTATATCACATAACATTTTCTTTGATAACTATGCACACCGCATATACACATTGATGGTCCTTTTACTAAGATTGAAAGTTTCCACTTTCGGGTCGGAACTGGTGGCAACATGTGATAGGTGCAACATATAATTTCAAACATAATTTCAATGAATTGTCTCAATACTCTCCCCATTTTACTAAATCTTATATTAGGGAATTAAGGAAATCTGGGAGGTGAAAGGTACACAATTAGCGATATACAAAAATTTCTGTTTGGAAATGGCAAAAGGGCAGATTTATTTTGTTATAAACAAAAACTTATGTGACAAAGTGTTTTTTTAAGCATGAAGTCATCACGCACAGCATTTTTAATGATAAAAGGCCATTTGAATGGAAACAGGCTGAAGAAGGCAAATTTAGCAAAACTATTTTACGCATTTACTCTGTCAATAATAAATCTACACGAAAAGTGGATGGAAACTAGGTTCATTGTGATAGCAACGTTGTCATATGTTTATTGATTATTTGTTTCAATATACTTACACAGCAGCTGAACGGCCCACATGGAATATTCCCGGTGCTCCCGATGGCCAGTCTGCCCATTGATAGAGCCACACTTCACTTAACAATACCTATAAATACTGTAGAAACAACCCTCAATGCCATTAGTTTAGGCAGAAAGGGCTTTTTCCTACTGGTCTGTCATGGGAATCACATTTCTTATTTATTATCATGAAGTTTTTTTGTGTGAATTTTAATGTCTGTAATCTCTTTGCCATCTGAACATATTAATTCATTGACTCACTATTAGAGAGATGATAAGACAAAAGTTGAGCTTTTATCTGAATCAATGAAAAGAAAAAACTTTTCAATTATTTTTCTTTATCAATATAATTTCTTATCTCTCTTTACCAGCCCTTTAGTGCAAAACAGATATCGATTTTTGACCTCTTGAAAACAAATTCTATTTGAAAAAAAAAATGTGTGGGTAAGTTGATTCCCCTAACATTGTGTGTTTGCCTCATTCTCTCTTTAACTCAGTGTGTTTGTTTTAAGTTTTTTTGTTTAGGGTGGAGTGGGGGAGGGGTTGTGTGACACTTTGCAAGGGTTGACTAAAACAAACTGACTGGGTCTCTTGGGGCTTTGGTTGACCGCACAGGTCTGCAAGCATATGGAAAGTGTCTGACAATCAAGTTACATTTGTCTTCGTCACTTTCTTTAGGGTAAAGAGAAAAAAGGTCTTTTACACAGACTGACTTTTAAAAGGTGGGGCAACCCAGTGCTGGGGTGAAATTCCAAGGGTTCTTATTAGACAATTAAATAATTGGATGATCTGTCTCACATCTTTCTGAAGATCCTCCGAGGAAGCTTGAAAGCAAGTAGTGATGGTATGTCCAATTGTCACACAGGCATTTTCAAGAGAAAAGAAAATAATAATCCAATAATTTCTCAGCATTATTCAGAACCCTTAAAAAGTCTCCAAAGCATTTGATCCTGTATAACCACTGAAAACAGTGCACCAACTTCTGTGTCCTTCATTGATAGGGTACTGCGTAACAGATATGGGTAGTTAAACAAAACTGTACAAAGGAAGAATGGATAAAATTTGAATAAAATAAAACAATAAAAGGGAAAATAAGATTTATATATTTTTTTTTCAATGATGAGTCAGATGTGTTTGAAAATACTCTTTTAGCTAGTAGCCCCAGTTCTCAGCAAATAAATACCTTCTTTTTCGTTTTGGCCTTTGGATGAAAATGTGAAAGGTGAATAGCCAAATGCTATGGGTGGCCAATTAGAAATGGTAAAGGAAAGGTCTCTTTGTGTAGTTGTCCCCCTACTTAACTCCCCCTTCGCTTTTTGTCTATGCATCTTTATAATGCTCATACACCAATAACCCAATTATTACACGAAGAGAGAAGGAGGTAAAAAGCCTGTTGGATGTCCTCTGTTTAGAAAAGTAATATAGTGTTTGACCTCACAAGGCCCCAAGAATCCTATTAAGGCACATGTTCTTTGTATTTTTTTAAAGTTCATTTTAACTGCCTGTATGTAAATAAGAAAATCTTAATTCCATTGTAGAATAAACTTTTATTCTTCTGAATTTGGGTTATATATATTTCCCTCCCCCAAATAGGGTTATGAATTGTTTCTTTCATTTTAAAAGACTGCAGAAGACAGTATCCACTGCCCTCCCCCTTTTTTCTTTAAAAGTGGAAGTAGTTCCTTTAGGGGAATGCCCACAAGCTTAGTGGAATGGTAAGATACATACCACCATTAGTGAGAAACTCTGGTCCAATTATTGATGTTTGTGAAAGAAAGCAGATACTTATTTGAGAAAGTATGTAAAAGTACATTTGTTACCAGTGATGTTGAGGTGTTCAGAATGAATAGGCCTGGGGACGTGCACCCCAAACTACGAATCTTTGTGTCAGCATGGCACTGGGCTTGACTTTGGGGGGGGGGGGGGTTCTTTGTTGAACTGGGGACAAAGCTTCCATAGAGCAAATCCCTTCAACTACAAAGAACCTGATTAGCATGAGAAAATATTTCATTGAGGAACCATAGCCAAGCACAGGATGATGAAGGACTGTGATTTTTAGCAGTTCTTGCAGGATGGCATCATGTGTTGGAACTTGAAAATTCCAGCTCATGGCCACATGTAACCATGCAATATTACATTACATTTAGCCACACAAACATGCCCCAATGTTTTAGGCCATAAACAAATTGCTGCACACATTCAATTCAGTCTACATTCAATTTTATTTATAATAACTAAAGATGAGGAAGTGTTGTCTTCTTTAAACTTAATCAGAACAATGCCATAATATGACCAGTGCATCTACACAGTGCAGTGACAAACAGAATTGTGTACAGCTATGCAAACATGACAGAACAAGTGTCTATTTTGAGTATACACATAGCCATGCAGACTCTATCTTGGATTTAATCTAGACTGCAAACAAACCTGTTTTACTTTACTTAGAATTTATTTTCTACTTCAAATACAATTTCCTGAACAGGATGTTGATTCTCACTATTTTGGTTTACAACAGAACTTACATTCATGATAAAGAAGAGATTAGTTAAGTAATTTAATGTAAGGAATATCACATTGTTCACTGTGCTGAACAGAACGCAACTGTCTTTTTCACCTTTGTTAAGTTTTTTTTATGAAAAATGCAGTACATCCGTATGATCAATACCAGTATTTAAATAGTACATCAAAACAAAATAACAGATAAAAACCGATTCCTCCGTGTAGTCGTTTTGTCTTTAAGCCTTTTGACCTGTCAGCCAAAAACTAAGGCCATTATTTTGTTTCCCTGAGGTTGAAAGGAATTGTCCCAGCAAGACTTTTTCAGCCTAACATGTTTTTCATCCTACACTCAATACATCCTGTTGTCTTGGTGTGGCTGCCAAGCAAGTGCTCAGTCAGTAGAGGGTATTGAGGAGTACATTATCCCTAAAGTCCACTTTGACTCCAATAAGAGGATTCCAAACACTGGTGAGAGTAGCCACTGCTACCCGAGAGGAGGATTTTGGTCCACAAATCATGTCCCTATACCATAGCCCTGGGATTACGTGGGTATATGCCCTGCTGTTCCACCTCCTGGCCTGGCCTGTCCTCCAGTAAGGGACTAAGGGACTACCTTTTGTCCCTGATGAAGCCCTTCTCAGTTGGGGTGCAAAGGCTCTTTGTGTGCCCATGGGCTGGAGAGAAAGGGGCCACAACTAATGAGAGATGAGAATTACGCATCTTAAGCCTCTCATCTTTGACAAGCCCACTTGAATCTCTCTCTCATCAGGCCTCAGCGCTCCTGCAATAAGGAGATAATTACACAACTGTTTGGAGAGAAAGGCACCTTAGGCTTGGCTGGAGGGAAGGAGGTCACAGGGTGACCCTAGCGTGCGGCCAGTGTGACCCCTGACAGTAGGCCACAGAAATTACTTTATGGTTTACAACACTCAGGAGGGCTGACTTTTCCCCCTAAGGACAGCATGCCAAAGATACCATTAACGTCAACCAGGCCAGGGGCTAGTAGGTCAGTCCTATGCTGACCACTTCAACTCTTCCAGAATCAGTTCACACTTTTAGTGTAGGCCTTTCCTGTTTTGAACCACTGATGAAAAGGTCTCAAGACAAGTTAATTGTTTTAAAAAGCATGTGGCCTTATGTCAGTGCGAGTGCTCTGACATATTGTGTTGAGCTGTGGTGATCATGAGAGACCCAGGCTTGAGTCTGAATTGGGTCATGTTCCCATCACGTTCCTCTATCTACTACTCTGTCTCTGTCTCTATCAATAAAATGTGGCAAACTGACATGCTTGTTGCTTAGTTCTGCTGTTTAGTCATGCAAAGAGGGGCCAATCTCAATGTCACACTTGTAAATTTGGTATTTTTAGCAAACATATCATAATAAAAAAAGTATGTTTCCATAAACTTGTCAGAAATAAAGTGCATTCAGAACAAATGACTTCACTAACTAGATAAATATTTGGCCATTTCAAAAGTCATTCTATGTTTGTAACACCCCGAAGTAATAAAAGACTGAATTCTAATTAATACAATTCATAATGGCAGACGGCGTGGATGCTCTGTGTGCTCTGAAACATCACAGATGCCCTGGCACCTCATTTATTATCATCAGGACCAATGGGCCTTGCTGCATTGTGCGTTCAACTCCAACTGAGCCAGTGCACTTTGCCTAGCAACATGTATCCCTGCAAGCCATTCCAGTTCATTGCATGCCCTGGACAATGACCTCCATCACACACACACTCATTCACTCACTCTCACACAGGCACGCACGCACGCACACGCAAACACAAACACACACACACACACACACACACACACACACACACACACACACACACACACACCATTTATTAAAAAAAGAGCCTTTTCTGGTCCTGGATGCTCATTGGTTAATACAGTTTTGTGCTAAAATATAATGGTAAAATAGCTGTTATGGAGAGAAACAATTATTCACACTGTGTGGCACCCATATAATAATAATGGTTTATTGTTTACATATCAGGATCAATATTTCTACACCAGCACTGTAAGGAGTATCCTGACTGGCTGTATCACTGTCTGGTATGGCAATAGCAACCGCAAAGCCCTGCAAAGTGTGGTGTGAATTGCCAGACACGTCATCGGAGGTGAGCTTCCCTCCCTCCAGGACATTTACACCAGGCGGTGTGTGAAAAAAGCTCAGAGGATCATCAGAGACTCCAGCAATCCGAGCCATGGGCTGCTCTTTCTGCTACCATCAGGCAGGCGGTATTGCAGCATCAAGACCCGCATTAGCTGAATTCATGACAGCTTCTTCCCCCAAGCAATCAGAAATTTGAACTCTTGATACATCACGATACATATATCAGCACCGCACTTTATAATGCTCAGACTGGACTCACATTTTATACTTCTCTTAATAACACACTTGCAACTGACTTTCAACCGTCAGCTGAATATCAACACAACACTTAATATTTATTTCCACTGATTACATGTAGCTATACAATTTTGATTTTATACAGTCTTCTTATTTTGTGTATAATGTATATTGTACATTATTATTATTATTTATTTATTTGTATACAGTCTTCTTATTTTGTGTATACTGTATATTGTATATTATTAGGTGTATATTGTATAGTGTTGTGTAACAGATGTGTAAACAGTGTAATGTATAAATCAGATGTTTATTATAATTGTCATACTTTGATTTTGTTTTTATTTGACATCTTACAGTGGAAGCATTAAATGGATAGTTCTCCCAAAAATGAAAATTATCTCATTATTTACTCACCCTCATGATATCCCAGTTATGTATGACCTTCTTTCTTCACCAGAAAAAAATATAAAAATATATTAGCTCAGTAGGTCCTTAAACTGCAAGTGAATGAAGATTAAATAATAACAATAATAATGCACTCCATATACATATAACACGACAAAGTACATTAATATACATTTCAACATAAGTTACAATCTGAATTACAAAGATTTAAGCTGAGATTTAAAGAAAATATCAATCAGTAATAGACAAATAATGCGCTGAGAAAAGATGTGTTTTAAGCTGAGATTTAAAGATTTCTCTTTTGAAGCTCCTAACATCACAGACAGCATAAACGTCATTGATACAACTCCAGCAGTTAAATTAATGCCTTCTAAATCTATACGATCACTTTTGATGTGAAAAAATATCAATATTTAAGTACTTTTTGCAGGAGGAAGTATCAGTACTCCTGAGGGAATTACTAAAAGACATTTTGGAAATTCCAAAGAGCAAGGTGCAAGGGGGTGTAGGGAGAGGAGGGGGATGAGGGGACAATATAGAAAACTATAAAAAGTTCCACCTATTTCAGCATATAATTGCCTTTTAAAGAAGCACTTAAGACATTTTCAGAAACAAACAATCACTTCTGGTAAGTTTCACGAAAGGGTTAAAACAGACTCTCGTGTGACGTATTCACGTTGCCATGATACAGACGTAATGTCATGTTCTCCACTCAGTTGAGACATCCAGGATGAGCACACAAAAAAGCTGTGAGTAAAGAAACAGATAAACACAGATCTATACCAAAACCAACCAAGCTACTGTACAGTGTTCCTCCTTCTCACCTGTAAACAGTGCTGCTCTTCCAGCTATATTGCACATGCGTCAGTTCTTGTGTGTTTCAAATGCCAATGTAATTACGTCACACTCGCATACCGCTGCTGAACAGAAGCATGATTTAGAGTTGGAAAAAAAAAAAAAGAAGTATTTCAACATTTATCTTTTTCAGACCAAAAACAATTGAGTCTCTTTAAAAGATATTTGTTTAACAGCTGTAGTCGTATTGATGACATTTATGCTGACTGTCTGTGATTTTTGGAGCTTCAAAATTGAAATCTTCATTCACTTGCTTTTTAAGGACCTACTGAGCGAATATATTTTTCTTTTTTCTTCAAATGTGTTTTGGTGAAGAAAGAGAGTCATTCACATATGGGATATCATGAGGATGAGCAAATAATGAGAGAATTTTCATTTTTGGGTGAACTATCCCTTTAATATTCACAATATAGTAATGCCCCTCATACCTTATTGTTAAAATTACATGAATGAATATTGTTTTTTTGAGCTCCAGGACAGCTGAAGTTCAATATTTATATGTACTTAATATGATAGTACACCCAAAAATAAAGTTTATCTCATAATGTTGATTCTCCCTCATGTTGTTGCAAACCTTTATTTCTTCCACGGAACACAAAAGGAGATGTTAGGAAGAATTTAGGCTCAGTCACCATTCACTTGCATAGTATGGCAATAAATAAATAATAATTAAAATAATGAATGAAAGTGAATGTCATTCCATACCCTTATGACTTTCTTCTGTGGAACACAAAAGGATATTTTAGGCAGAATGTTAGGGACTGACAGCCTCTATCACCATTTGCTTTCATACTTTCATACAGGCTAAAAATCTGCCAAAAAATATATTTGATTTGTTCCATGGAAGTAAGAAAGTCATTCAGGTGTGGAACGACAGAAGGGTGAGTAAATGATGACAAACTTTTAATTTATGGGTAAACTATCCCTTTAAGTTAAGAAGACAATCTCTGTCCACACTTTCTCACTCAATCATTTTTATTCATAAACTCGACAACAAAGAGAGAGAGAGAAAAAGAAAACGTATTACTCTCTTTCCTCTTTTCACTCTCTCCTTTCATCTTCATGCATTCATTCCAACAGAAATCACTTTATCTTTCTCCTTCGCTCAACTAAATAATATTAGTTAATGAGAGGCGTCATGCTCTACAATACTGCTTAATATTACTCCATCAACCCTGCTTTACCTCTGGTCCCTCAAGGCCAATTCTTTTCATTGTGTTCACTCTCTTCTAAAGGACAGCTGCAGCAGGACAAGACAACCATAGCAAATCCTGAAGAAAGCTTTATCAGAGTGGTCATGAAAGGGGCCAAACTAGATTTCCCTACTAGCCAATCAAACAGTCTCTCAGTTTTTACCCAAACACAAACACTGAATTAAAAACAGTCCCGCTAATGTGAGTGTGTGCCACTATTCTATTTGCAATCCTCCCTGCACAGCAGGGTTCTTGTATTGGGATGCAGCGTAATTTGAGGTTGTGGCCCCTTCTGTATGAATGGCACATGCCCACTCAGGAAAGGGCATGAGGCTGGCGGAATCCCGACATTCCAGTCTGCTCTCTCTGAATGGCGGTCTACTTTAGCAACAGGGAGCTCTGTGTCATGAAACAGGGCAGTAATAAAAAAAATTGAGGGCAAAAAAAAGAGCAGCTTAAGTTTGCATTATTGTATTTCTATCAGAGAGGCCAATATAGAATAGTGCATTTAATGCTGGCAAGGTTTTAACTATTGTGAGCTAAAACTGAAAACTAGAACAATTAAGTTTAATTATATATCCTGATCTGAATAGCCACCTTACCTTGTCTGTGTCTAAAAATTTCAATACTAATCATGAATTTGATAGAGTCCCAGAATAGCACTGACTCAAGATAGACAGCCACACAATACGCTTCACACCGCTGTAAGAAAGGTACTTTTCATCTTAAAGCTGCTGAATTCTAAGACACTGTCAAAAGCAGCCGAACTAAGACTCTTCAACATCAATGCATCACTTTTGTGGACATTTTGGACGCAGTAAAGGACAGCCACTCTGACTGTGAATGGACACCAGTTTATTGTTGTGGTATCAGCGCAATGGGGGGCAGGCCTTACCAACCCCTCTGAGAGCCTCACACAAGAGATGCTGCTGGTGACCGAAGAGAAAAGGGCTGGTGAGGGCGGGTCCAGTGCCTCAGCCCAGACACTCCCTTTTTTTCTCTGTTCCTCCCCAGTTATATTGTGCAGGGGGCCCAGCAGGACCAAGACAAAAGCGAATCGTGGGCCAGGCGGTTTGAAATCAATGTGAAGCTGTTTGGAGTGTGTGCTGCCCGAGAGGGTAGCGGAGGACTTTGGGGGGGGGGTGTCAGTGTGACGGATGAGTTGCGGGTTGTTGGTGCTTTTGTGGAATGGCGGTGTGTGTATGAATAGGGACACACTGCCTCCCTCTCTGTGAGTTTCTAGAGCACGAGGCGGGTGTTATGGGGGATTTGATTAAGGAATAGAGAGGCAAAAAAAAAAAAGTTTCAGGCTTTTGGATGGAAGAGAGAACACAATAAGTTAAACTGATTTATATTAGCATGAGGCACTGCATTAACAGCCTGAAATATGAATATCCACTAATATTAGTTTTTGCAATTGTTGAACAAGAACAACAAGATACAGCACAGAAATAAGAGCTAAAAAAACATAAATATAATACAAATAAATATAATTAAAATATAAATAAAACCACTTGTCTTCAAATATGTCTGTTTTCCTGATGCTCAAACAGACTCAGCATTGTCTTAACCACTCTGCACTAGTACGGAAATCTCATAATATTTGATATTTTAAATATACAAAATCTCAACACGGACCATGTAACATTCTACACTTTTGATGCATGGAAAGACAGTGGCAATGAGATGACATTTATCTGCATGCATACGTAATGGAGATGCTCATACGATGAGGTCCGCATTGCTTAATAAAAGAGTGAATCTCTGGCCTTGTTCTGAGTGCAGAAGTCAATGGGAGAACACAACGGCATGCATACTAATAATGAACCCACATCCCTGGAGCCTGGGACTTTTTGTTCTGGGAACTAGAGCCACTGTTTGAGCCTTCATGGATGTCTCTCTTTGAGAGGAGATGAAACCATCAGCAGCCCAGCGGCTCTGCAGGGATGACAGTTAACAGAGCAGATCACCTTAGAGTTGTGATAGTTTGATGGGCGGACGATTAGCATTTCCAGCTTGTAATCTTTTGTGTGGCAATGAAGGGAAGGTATGCTTGCCATTTTGCCAAGTGAAAGTGTGGCACTCACTCACTTTTCCCCTGTGGAAAAACGTCCTGCCTGAGCTCACAAACTGCAATGAGATTGGAATGGAGCTACATGCTTGATGCTTTCATGTGCAGAATGCACATTTGCACACGCAAAATAAAAAAAGTGAAGTCTGTTTTTAAACAAGTAATGGACAGAGTAGATTGCACTAATGGGGCTTTTCCACTGCACGGTATGGCTCCACTCGACTCAACTCTGCTCTCTTTTTGGGGGTTTTCCACTGTGGATAGTACCTGGTACTTTTTTAGTACCACCTCGGTCAAGGTTCCATATGAGCCGAGCTGATACTAAATGTGACGTCAAAACCCTGCAGATCACTGATTGCTCAGAGAGAATCGTCACTACCAGCGCCACTGGAATTGCTACACGGGACATCAACCCACTAGTTTTAAAATTAGCAACAGCAATAGAAGTATCGTTTGTTCATGCGAGTTTCGAATTGTAAAAATAAATGGCTGTGCGCAAAACCACGTCGTGTTCAATAAACGAGGTACAGATGTTCCTCTGGTTAGTAGCCGAGGAGAGGATCCAACAAGAGCTGGATGGGGCGATGCAACTACGATGATCAGCCTATAATCCCACCCACGTTGAGGCGGCGCTAAACTGCAGTGGAAAAGCATGCTCAGAAAAGTAAAGAGTAAAGTGCATGGCTTAGTGAGCCCAAGGTGCATTAAAGAAATTCTTCACCAGCGATTTCCCAACAGCAAAACAAAGCTTTTGATTTTGAATAGGACAGTGTATACAAACATAAAAAAATGTCACCCTTCTCATCTGACAATGTGTGAGAGACCGCTGACAGCCCACTGAACAGGATGCCACAAAACATGGTAGTTTGATGGGCAGATAATTAGCATATCTTCCTTGTTTTCTTTTGTGATGCAGATAAGGGAAAGTATGTTTGCTGTTGGGAAGAGTGAAAATGTGGTCCATACCAACTGTACCTTAGTGGGGGGTCTTACACATTAAAGCCCTGACTGAGCATATAGACTGCACTGACCACTCTTGGGACACAGGGAAAACAAAATATTTGCATCACCTGGTGCCCTAAGGCATTCAATGCGGGAGGAAGAATCAGTACTCCTAAGGGAATTACTAAGAGAGATTTTGGAAATTCCAAAGAGCAAGGTGCAAGGGGGTGTAGCGAGAGGAGGGGGATGAGGGGACAAAATAGGAAATTGTAAAAAGTTCCACCTATTTCAGCATATTATTGCCTTTTATAGAAGCACTTAAGACATTTTAAGAAGCAAATTTAGAAGCAAATTTAGAGTTTAGTATTTGGGTAACTGTAAGGCCGATGTCTATATAAAAAGAACTCCAACAAAGCAAGAATGAGCATAACAGACTAACAGAACATGCACTTTCAACTGAGCAATTACAGAAGAACATAAGTACAGTATTTCTATGGGTAACTCTACAACTTCAAGCACTTTTAGCACTGTGGACTTCCAGAAACTTGTTAAAGACTCAATATTCACACACTCAGTATTTATTTATTTATTTATTTGTCTACTAACAATGTCCAGCAGTGTTTACACATGCATCGCTGGAGATTTGTCTTTTTTGTCTTCTTCTGAAAATCATATAAATTCCCATTACAGTATAAATTCCACCACATCTCAAATTCTGTATTGTGATTAAAATAATTCCATGGTGGAAATAACTGGGGTGAAAATTATTTTTTTTTTTGAATATTTTTTTACATTAAATAACCTCACCTTTGTCTTGCTAACATTTTATGTATCCTAAATCCACATCATTAAAATATACTTTCACAGATAGATTGGACATGAAACTCCTCTAAAATAATTTTCTTTGATTTCTTTAAATATGACTCATATTTCTTCTCAAGCATGCTCTTTGCTGATTTTTATTTATTTATTTTTTGGTTAACAAGTACATAAACTTCTGAGGAAAAAAACAAAACAATACTAGGGACAAAATTGTTTGGTACAGTTGAAATTACACACTTGTTTTTTATTTTCACACGATACAATTTTTTATGTATGTTTATTTCACTTTTTGTACAGATTATCATAGTTTCAATGTGTAATCATTTTTATTTTTTATAATGAATTTACACATATTCGTTTCATAACGAAAGTCTAGGTCTAGAATATGGCTACAGTCTAATCTACTGTATTTTAAGAGTACCAACAATAAATTATGAAGGCCTGTTAAAAAGTTTCAAATTCAGCTTTAATGAGACAATCAAACTAAATTTGAAAAAGAAAAAAGTTTATATCTTTTCAATTGGATTAAAATAAACCCCTAGAAATGAAAAGACCTGAAGCTGAAGAAACACCCATATACTGTAAAGTACAGTTAACGTTAGTCAGTACCAAATGAACAACCCTGTGGATACTATATTGTGCACTATAATTGTCTTCAGTGATTTTTCCAGATAGAACCATATCCATATCTTATTAGCACCATTTGTGGCCTGAGACAGGCTCCTTAAATAATATCCACAAAGTTTTGCAGAAAACAAAATAAAAAATCTTTCAGGATTCCTTGTTGCTTTCTTGTTTGCTTTTGAGCAGAATGGCACATCAATGCAGGTCAGCAGGCATCCAACATTGATCAACTTTATCCAAGACTGCCACCTGGTGGCTGTAATCACCGATTCATGTGAATATATTTCTGCATTACCAAACATAGTGTCTCTAATTATGTGTTTTTTAAGTGCATTATGTAAAGTGTTTTACTGTAAGAAAGATGATTAAAATGATATCATCCATAGTAAGAATTTATTGAGAAAGTGTACAAAGTCTTATTTTGAGAACCTTTTAAGTGATGCAATGTGGTTAAGAATTTACTTCTGAGAAAGAAAGAAAAAGATGACTACTTCTTTTCTGTATTAGGATGTAACAGGGAGTGGTGTTTTAAGGCTTGTTGGGGTTTATGAAAGAGCCATTTTTCCTCTGGACTGACTGTGCTTTGAGCTCAGCGGAGAGAAACACAGGGGAGGGAAAGTGCCGGGTGCCATTCTCCAATTTATTTTTATGGCTCTTCCCTTTTACTCAGTGTGGTGGGCAAATAGGGCCCAAGGAGAGAGGGAGAAAATGCCAATTACTGGAAGTCTTCCATGGAGTGCTTTGGCATTGCTCTTGTTCTTCCATAGCAACTTATGAACTGTGTATGTCAAATCAAATCAAATCAATCAAATCAAATCACTTTATTGACACACTACCATGTCCACAAGTGCAACAGTAGGTGAAATTCTTGTGTGCAGTTCCGAGCAACATAGCAGTCATGACAGTGACGAGACATATACCAATTACAATAAACAACATACTTACACAAAACAATTTACAAATCAAATGTACACATACTTACACAGCAAAATAATTATATACAATGTACAGTAAAAAATACACACAACATACAATACACAATATACAATACAATAAGTAGGAGTATATGAAATTATATATATATATATATATATATATGAAGTAGTATATTGAGGAGAGTATGTTGACAGTCCAGTGTGAGATATAAGATGAATAAAGTGCAGTGCTAATTATTGATCCTGATAGATCAAGTGTTCAACAGTCTGACTGCTTGGGGGAAAGAAGCTGTCATGTAGTCGGCTGGTGCGGGTACTGATGCTGCGATACCGCCTGCCTGATGGTAGCAGTGAGAACAGCCCATGACTCGGGTGGCTGGAGTCTCTGATGATCCTCCGAGCTTTTTTCACACACCGCCTAGTGTATATGTCCTGGAGGGAGGGAAGCTCACCTCCGATGATGTTCCTGGCAGTTCGCACCACCCTTTGCAGGGCTTTGCAGTTGTGCGCGGTGCTATTGCCGTACCAGGCAGTGATGCAGCCAGTCAGGATGCTCTCTACAGTGCTGGTGTAGAACCGTGTGAGGATGTGTTGGTTCATTCCAAACTTCCTCAGCCGTCTCAGGAAGAAGAGGCACTGGTGAGCCTTCTTCACAACGGCCTCAGTGTGGACGGACCATGTGAGTTCTTCAGTGATGTGGACACCGAGGAACTTGAAACTGCTGACTCTCTCTACCGGTGCTCCATTGATGGTGATGGGGCTGTGTTCTCCGACTTTCCTCCTGAAATCCACCACAAGCTCCTTGGTTTTACTGACGTTGAGGGAGAGGTTGTGCTCCTGACACCAGTGTGTCAGAGTGTGCACCTCCTCTCTGTAGGCTCTTTCATCATTGTCAGTGATCAGAACTACCACCGTCGTATCGTCAGCAAACTTAATGATGGCATTGGAGCTATGTGTTGCCACACAGTCATGTGTGTACAGTGAATACAGGAGTGGGCTGAGAACACAGCCCTGTGGGGCTCCAGTGTTGAGGGTCAGTGATGAGGAGGTGTTGCTGCCCATTCTAACCACCTGACGTCTGCCTGACAGGAAATCCAGGATCCAGCTGCACAGCGAGCCGTTTAAGCCCAGAGTTTCATATCAAGCTTGGAGGGCACTATGGTGTTGAATGCTGAATGCTGAGCTGTAGTCTACAAACAGCATTCTCACATGTGTTCCTTTTTTCCAGATGGGAGAGAGCACAAGCACATGTGTGCATGTGATTGTGTGCATGAGTCTTTCCAATGGCAACTGAACTACAGCACAAAGTACTTTCATGAATGTACATTTCCTTCTATTGCCTGAATTTATTATCAGTAAGACAAGAGATGCAGATACTGTAGATTTTGTTTACTAGCTAAATAAAATATAGAAAAAATAAAAACTTCTTGCTTACCAAATTTTTTTGTCCAGCAGTGTTGAAACATAATGCTGCACATTAATGTGCCGGAGGTGTGAAAAGTCTGAAAAATGGAGCCATTCAATTCTCCATCAAGCCCGCTTTTACACCCACCTTGCCATTCTGAAACTCCCAAGCCTGTTCTGATAGATGGTGCGTGGTGTAACTCAAAACTTCTCACAATTTTCCTCAGCTTCACGAATTTGTCAATATAATAAATGAGGTCTATTTGGTTCCATCAGTGCTGGTACAGCACAGGAATGAGAAAACTTCTTGCGTGGATGCTAGTTAAATTATTTGTGTTCCACAGAGGGAGGAAAAGGGTTCATATTTTAACCAAACATGACACCTCCACAACAGGGAATGGCACTCATTTTTGTTGCAATTTGGAGAAATAAAAAAAATTAAATAAAAGAATAATAAAAAAAAGCTGTAGCCTGCAATCTGCTCCATATATCACTGTATAATAAAAGACCATGGCAGTAAACAAAAGCATTGAACTTTCTTTGGAATTGGAGAATAAGACTTCATCTCAGAGGCCATTAAACAATGCATATCCTTGCTTCAAATACAAAAGACCATACTTGTAGCATTACCTTGAGAATTTCTTATTAACAGTTTACAGCTCCAATTCAGAGCTTGAATATATGTTTACGAAATTAGCATGAATCTTTTTTCACAAGCCAACAACGGTACATTTCAAAAGCTACTGAAATGGCTACAGAAGACTTCTGGATATAGTTTATGATCCGCAAATTGTAAGAGCAAACATATTTAGCAGAGGTTGTGAGGTGTGTTTGGCATGGAAACTGACTGACTGGACAGGTGGCTTTTCTGTTTAAAGCATTCCCCCTGTTTAAACTTTGACCTCCACATATACAGTTGTATGTTCCCTATATGCTGTGTGACTCCAAGATATACCAACTTGAAACAGGCTAATGTGAATGTATGACAGTATCTACTCTAGCAATATATGTAAAAGACTCAGCTTGTTAGTAGCGTTCCTGATCCCCCAAGCAGTCAAGATAAAATAGTTTAAAGTCGCTATGAGTGATGGTGATGAAAGCTAAAAATGCCTTTGAAACCAAACCCTCCCTCAAGCTGTGAAAGGACAGAGAGTGTATGGGGAAGTGAAGGAATAAATCCCCTTGTTCTGTCAGATAACAACATTTGTTTAATTCCGGTCTCTCTCTTCCATTTTAATTCCCACAGAAAGGTATTTCTTTTGCATGACTAAAGAGCAGAACATTCTATTCTAAATTAGCATTTTTGCAACTTTTGATGCGATTCAAAAGTCACGCTTTCACAGATGTGCGCTCTAAATTTCACTTTAATATTTACTGACAGCCCTCCCTGCCTCCATCACGTTTGATTTATGGAATGAAGCTGCAACCAAATATAACTGGCAGATTTGATAATCTAAATTAAAATGTCAGATCTGCATTTCCTCTATACAAGTTAGAACTGGTTTTCTTTTCTTTGCTGATTTTATTCTGTCAATACAAAATTTGGCCAGTATTAAACTAATAATGTATGACCATGTTAATGTTTTGCAAAGGAGGTTAACCTCTTTTAATATCAATCATAGAGATTAATAATGATATGATAACAAGATAAAACATTCGAAATACTATTTCAAGCATTTGGGGGCCTAAAGACATTAAAATATGATTTTCAATTAATCTGTTCAAAAGGGACATAATGACATTACGGCAAGACCTTCTACTAAAGCTGCTTGAAAAAGATGTGTATTGTGAAAATGGCTATACAAATAAAAAAACTTAATTGATGATCCATCCTCAGCCAGGATAAAAATATAATATTTTTCTGATATCATCAGAAAACACCACTTTATCAGAATTCTCTATAAGCAGCATTCACACAGCAATCTTTTAGATCTATTTATATTCAACCACTGCTATGAGAATAATCTACACCACAGAACAGCTGAAATATCAAATGGACTACAGTGAAGTGGGAAAAACAAAATGTATTTATTTATTTTGACCGAAAGTTGAGCTTCATCTTGTTTTTTTTGTTGTTGTTTTTTTTTCATTCTTACTAGCATATGGAAAGGAAATTTTACAGCACAACACTTACGCTGTGACCTTATTAATAACATCTACTACACAGTATAAATTCACAGTGGAATGACAAGAACAGTAACAACAATACAGTATATATTCATAGGTGAAGGTGTAGCATCTCCAACCGGAGAAATAGAATGCAAATGAGACATCTACTTGATTTCTGTGCACTGATTGATATGTTTGTGAACCACAGCAATCCTGCTTTGCAATGTAAGCGCTTGCACTTCGGACAGACAACCCAGCTCGCGTGCAAACGGCTCCCTTGCGCGGTACAGTTCAAACAGCAACTTTGCTGCATTCCCGGAGCGCTTCATCTCAGCTATGCGCCGGGCTGTACTTCTCCTAAACACACACGACGAACTCAGCAACGTTCTGTGGTACCGTTCCCACAGATCAAGCACTCTGTATCCGTGAATAAGCCCTGCTTCGTTATCAATGAAGACCAAATGTCCGCTGGTAGTTTTGAGAAGATTATTAGTTGCCCTCTCCATTACGCGCGCGTCCCATTGGAGGCTGAAAATGTGACTTACAATTCGGTCAAAGTTGGCTGTTAAGTAATCAAATAAAATGAGGTCAGTCCATTGGATCAATTCTACTAGATTTGGTATCGTCATGTTTGATATAATCTCAGGGGAGGGTTGCAGACCACGTCCTTGCTGTTTTCGTAGAGGTAATGGAATGAACACTGCAGAAACATTTGGGAGGAACTTCGTGAGAGATACAATTGCATTTGGAGACCATTCTAACGCCTCGATATTTTCGCTAACACTTGCCCATTGTTCGCTGGAAATGTTCAATTTGGAGAGAGCCATGGGCGGAAGATTGGTGATTTCAAGTAATTTGGCTAGATAATACGAGAGAGTTTCGCCCAGCACTTGATCCGCGTCGATGCCGTATCGCACACATGCTCTGCTGCCGTCGGCGAAAGTGGCGAGACGGTTGGTGGGTCTGCCGCAACCCGCTTCCAGTAAAACTACCCGTGCGTCCCGTACCTGCTCTCTCCATTTCCTCTCGTGCTCCTCGTCGAAAACGGTAGTCGAGAGACCGTCCAGCCATGCACTCCAAAACACTCGGTGCTCAATAACGTTATCCAGTTGTGCGTTTGAGGAGGAGACATCAAAACTTTTTTCATCGCGCAATTCTGCTTTCCTTGGTCGGTTGACGACATGTATTTGTTCATTTGCAACAGGGAATAAAACTCCCGGGGCTTTAAGCGGCTGCTCGATGCCTAGTCGGATAACTACAGACCAAACATCCAATTTAACATGTCCTATCCAGGTAACTATTCCAAGCAACATACACAGTGACGCGCACAGTTTTACCTTAGCGGTCTTCATGATTTCAAAACGCATTTTAGTATTTGCCATCGCTTTTCATTGACTTCTTGTTCTCTGTCTTCTAAGTATAATAACAATGAATAAATTTAAATGTACCAACATTTTCTTCTCCTACGTGATGCGCCCTGTCTCTCCTCCAAAACACCGTCAATACAGCCACAATCGTGAGGATGCAAATCATGTGACCGAATCACGAGACTGAGTCATTTCAATTAAATTTAGACGTTTGAAACTAAGACTAGAATGTTTAGACTTTTCTGGTAAATGCAAAGGAAACTGTTCACATTTGATAACTGTTATAAGAGTCATTCCTGGGATTCGATAATATTTCAACTTAGAATTTTTTTATTATTTTTAACAAACATTTTATCATTATTGTCTGAACCCTCCACATTACATTACATTACATGCACACATCCTATTATAACCAACAAATCATATTTTTCCACTTTAAGCATTTTCTTCTTCTTTTGAATTATACACACTTTGTTCTCAGTAGTCACATACATAATGGAAGTGATTTGAAAATGGTTCTACACAGTACTGGTAATAAAATAAACATCTCTGCTAATCGACTGCTAATGTGTCCCTCATACCACTTTAATGACTATCAAATATAACATTTATAACAGTTTTCTCATTTAGTTTATGCGATGAAGATACAAATAAGCAAAATATGTGTCTGCGGTCTCATTAGTATTGTTTAAAAAAAAAAGTAATACATTTTTTATCTAAAACCCCAACTTTTTTGTGCTAGCCCTTAATATGCCAGGCTGTGCTCAGCAGCAACAACAACAAAAATAATTTAAAAAAAATGGCTTTTAATTGTGTTCCCATTTTAATGATCCATTGTCACTCTTGTCTGAACCTTGTCACAACTATACCACTAGGCAACCCAATTATATTTACACCATGTTTCACTCAAGTAAATATATAATTTTTAATGTATACTATATTAACTATTCACTATTTTTGTTACAATAATCATAAATGTAGGGAATAACTCACCCCGTCACATGTTGACAGTCGAGAAATGTGATTTTTTTTAAATTTTTTGCTGAAAATGGCCACTGTTTCTTGTGTGGTGTAGGACAGAAGACCACATAGCATGCATGCAATTAATAATGTCTATATATATTTATGGATAAAAATATAATTTTGAAAAGTACAGATTTAATATCTTAATTCCATGTGATAGGGTTGAGTTGTTAACCTTGGCCATATCCATTTGACTAACATACTCCACAATCTGAATACAAATTATATCATTTATTATCTGTTTCTCCACCATGGTGTTGAAGAAAGCTGAATGATGTCACTTCTGGTTAATAAAGTAATTTTTCTCAGCAAAGGGACACAAATAAATGTTTACATTAATGACAAAAATTTTAGTGAACATATTATAAATTAGTAGTGAAGTGCCCCAGGGACATGACAAAAAAACCTGTAGCCTGCAATCTGCTCCATATATCACTGTATAATAAAAGACCATGGCAGTAAACAAAAGCATAGAACTTTCTTTGGAATTGGAGAATAAGACTTCATCTCAGAGGCCATTAAACAATGCCTAGCCTTGCTTCAAATACAAAAGACCATACTTGTAGCATTACCTTGAGAATTTCTTATTAACAGTTTACAGCTCCAATTCAGAGCTTGAATATATGTTTACGAAATTAGCATGAATCTTTTTTCACAAGCCAACAACGGTACATTTCAAAAGCTACTGTGTTAATCACATACAACACACAGCAGCATCCCAGTGTAAGAGTTACAGAAGACTTCTGGATATAGTTTATGATCCGCAAATTGTAAGAACAAACATACATGCTCAGAAAAAGATAGAAAGAAGACATTCTTTTATGATAAAGATTATTTTGGTGCAACAATTCGTTTAATTCATTATAATGGACATACTGTACATACAAGCAAACATCTTTTAATTTTTTTTTAACATCTCATTTTAGTGAACCACTGCTTTAAAAAGTCTGGGGGACAGAAATATTAAAGAATCCCAAGAATGACACCTCACATTAGCTGCATGGCGCGTTTTACCCTGACAGCTGACAAAACATATTTTTTTCAGAGATAATATGTACTGGTGTCACAAAAATTGGTTGGTAGAATCTCAACAATACCAATAACCATTATAACAATATAACAATAATACCATTCTGTTTTGACTGTTACTGCTTACTTTCATGCACTGCCAGACATGTGCCAGACTGCCAGACACTGCTGGACAGCTCATGTTACCAAAATGTCTGGCACGGAGCATGAAAAATCTGCAGGTGTTGAGGCTAAATCCTACCCCCGCCACCATTCTGTCACTCTTCACTTGAACGCACACACTGATTTTGGAGCTCTGCACCTGTGAAGAAGTCATGGATATGTTGCGTTTTTTTTACACTAGATACTGGTGTGCAGGTCCAAAATCACTGCATCACTGACTGTATTGACAAGCATTTAAAGCCACTGCCACAATAGCCAGCTGATTTTTAGGTGTGAGCTTCATTTACATAATCGCCAGTATAAAAGGGGCATAAACACCTATCAGTTTGGAGTGGAACTTCAATAGATTGCCCTTTGAATGTCTCTGCGTTGTTCTGTCTTTTCTGAGTGCTGAATAAATCAATTATTATTAATTTACACTTTACAAATTGATTCTGTTTTATCTGACTCCAATCTTAGTTGACCTTGTAATTTATATTAAAGCTCTAATTACTTTCTGATCATTCTTTTAATATAACATTTTAAGTTATTGATTACTCTAAATCCTCTTCTATTCATTGTGCTTTCAATAGAACATTTTTGAGAGTTTTTAAATGGCCTCCTACCCAGTTATGTCCTGGGTGGTTTCATGTATATTAAAGGAGCTCTATATGCCCCTTTTTTACAATAGGTAATATAAGTCTCGGGTGCCCCCAGAATGTGTCTGTGAAGTTTCAGCTCAAAATACCTCACGGATCATTTATTATACCATGTTATAAATGCCTTTTTTTTGGGTGGAAAGGAAAAAAAAAACGCTGATTTCATGTGTGTCTCTTTAAATGCAAATGAGCTGCTGCTCCCTGCCCGCTTTCCAGAAGAGGGCTGTGTCTTTACAGCTCCTGCTTCCAATACTACAACAACAACAAATCAGAACCAATATGACTGACAGCGTAAATACCGGAGTTCAGACATATATTTATGAATATATATCTATATCTATATCTATATATATATATATATATATATATATATATATATATATATATATATCAGAATAAATAAACATTCCTAAAAATAAAAGACAAGTCAAAGAAACATACCTAGCAATGGAAAAAAACTACATGCAATGGCAAAGCATGGGAGATCTGGCTACAGACTTCCTGGTAGAGAAAACTACACACAATGCTTTCTGTATGCGTCATCTGGCTACAGAGACCCTGATTATACACTCAGAGGTCATTATACACTGCAACTGTGTGGGAAATCTGAATACAGATTCCATGAACAATGTTTCACATTTCCTTAACTACCCAAACAACGGAAAACATAAAAAAATGAATTTTGGTAGTGGTTAGAATTGGAAGTCCTGGGGTCATACTTTATCTGCATGCAGGAGTTAATTTAGATGAAAGACCCAGGAGGTAACCACACCCTCAAGCAATGGCCAGAATTTGTTAACATTGTTAAAACTGTTTTACCAGATATTATCCGTTGTGGGGATGAGATCATAGTACCAGTCGCACTGAGACTTTTTGAATGATACCAAACATGTATGATCAAAAATTCCTTTACATTACAGAACAGGATGAAGTCATATCTTTAGTTTTTGGTGTACTTAAAATGAGGTGAGAGAGAGAGCAGATGTGAGTGACCTGAGGTGAGATAGAGGTCAGATATGAGATTTGTGTTTATGGTCCTTAATCAGTAGGGTGCATTGTCTCAGGTGGAGATGTTCTTCTGTGTGAGAGTTTTCTGATGTTGTCTCTCACAGAGCCTTTTGGTTGTAGACATTCCGGTGCCAGCCTTCCACCGGCTAGCAGGAGGTCATTAATCAATTGACTCGAGACCTGCTGTGTTAATGTTTCTGTAACACCTGAAACTTATGCCCTAGCGCCCACCAGAGGTTGCTAGGAGTTAAGTGACATTTAGTTTGAAGTTTTGTGTTTAACTTCTTCAGCTTCTGTGTCTCTGTTCCTGGTTCCTACCCTGATTGTTCCCAGCTGTATCTCATTTACCTTGTTTGCCCCAGTGTATGTAATGTTCTTGTGTTTCCTTAGTCTTTGTTAGTTGTTGTTCCTGTTTACCTTTATGAATGTAACGTTTGTTCTGTTCCCGAGTTTGGTTTTGTTTTGTTTTGTTTCTGTGTTTTCCATGTTTTGTATCTGGACTTGTTTTCTTATACAATATAAGCTGCACTTAGATCCTGCTCGCTTGACTTCCTCCTGCATTTGTTACAGAACAACTGACCATCTCTAGGGATAAAGCAGCTTTGCAACTGCTGTCTCTCAAACAGGCAGACTTAACCATCAAACAGTACACTGAGCATTTCTGTTTTAGACTCAATGAGCCGGTGAAGTCCTGCCTGCCTAGAGGCAAGTGTGAACTCTCTTCAGTAGAATTCATTGACTGCTTTAAGGCTCACATTCTCCCATTTTCCTGTGGGGAACCGGGGTAGAAAAGGTTCCTAGCACCCCCTGCTGATCGTAAGAGGTGACAAATGGGGCAACTTGTTCGGCCGTGAGTTGCAACCCGTGTCAGAAGAGATCCTGGTACTTGAGGAATGTGACATGCTGTGGCTGTCCCAGCTCCAACACAGTACTTTGATGGGAGGTTGGAAGGACCTAATCCAACCAACCAACTGGCTTGTCAAGACTTGCCCTGGGAGTTTAACAGCAGCACATCTTGCAGAATTTCAGAAGGCGTTGGCTGAGGGTCAATCAAGTAATGCGAATCCTTGATGTGCTTGCTTGAATATATCATTCCTATATCCTTGATGTATACCCGGTGGATATCCGTGGCTCTGTGCATCCCCATGTTGGGCTCCGAGGTTGGTGAGGAGTAGGGATGATGAATCAAAAATGCATAAAAATGGCAAAAAAACAAACCCCTAAAAATGTATTGTTGGACAAGGACTTGGATTATTATTTAGGAAATGGCTTCAGCTTTCTCTCTAAAAGTGATAACTGGCAGAGATTTATCCTGCTAGAATCTCTACTTCATGATATACCGCTCTCTAAACTGTCTCATTTGATATCCATAAAGGCATTTCAGGAATAGCAGGGACAGTGAAGGCTGTCAAAAACTAATAGCAGAACAGATTCTTGTAGAATTTAAAAAATATTTCAAGCTGAAAACTTGCGCTTATCATGCTCACTGGTGTTGCCATGAAGACTTTCTACCATCCATCTCTAAATAATAACAATGGAGTCATCCGCACCAGAGAGCTAGAGGACATGGATGAAACTGAAATAACTGCAGAACTGATGTCACAAGATGTAATAAATGCGAAGAGGATTACAATCAAGAGAGAAGACTGCATTATCAAAACAGGAACTTACATCCTAACCTTCAATAGACCTCATCCTCCAGAAAATATTTAAATATTATACTTAAACATGATTGTCGACATGTTCATACCTAACCCGCTCAGATGTTTCAGTTGCCAGAAGTTTGTACATGGATCTGCTGGCTGCAAAA
Source organism: Xyrauchen texanus (assembly GCF_025860055.1). Taxonomy (NCBI): domain Eukaryota; kingdom Metazoa; phylum Chordata; class Actinopteri; order Cypriniformes; family Catostomidae; genus Xyrauchen; species Xyrauchen texanus. Next base: position 46,153,852 of record NC_068276.1, read on the forward strand.
ATAAATAGTTATATCTGTGGAAACGAAGGACATGAGAAGACTGTAAAAGACAATTAAAATGCAGCAACTGTGTAGGAGATCACCCAGCCTCAACACAGTCTCATTTGTTTCCCTTCCTTCAGCCTATGAAGACCTTTGCAACTGTCGTGAAACCGCATCTACGAACCGTTGAGGTTCAAACAGATTCAATGTGGATAAATGACAAATCCCAATTTGAGGATACTCAAATGCCAAAAAAAAGCAGAAATGTAAATAATGGAAGCCAGATTATGCTCCATGAGACCCAGATAAATCAATGTGAAGGTTCATCAGCAGATAAATCAATGTGAAGGTTCATCAGCAGATAAAACCAAACTAACAATAAGAATCATAAGAAGTCAAACTCTCAAAAAGCTAAAATAAGTCAAGAAAGTACAGATATGAATGTCTTTACCTCAAAAGACATTGAAATGACAGAGGACATGCACTCTCATAATCGTACCCCCTCCTCAAAAGTTAGAAACAAGGGACGTCCCCTTGTTCTACCTACTTGAAACTGGATAACCATATAATTCAGTGGAATTGCCATGGTCTCAAAGCATGGTTTTAATCCTCTGGCTTTATGCCTCCAAGAGACCCATCGTACTTCTAATTGCAAAGTGTCTTTGAAACATTTTACATTTCTAAATGCTTATGGGCCAAATATTCAATGTCCCTCTGGTTGCTCATCTATATTAATAAGAGATGAAGTCATTCATAGTAGTATTGAAATACTAACCTACAAGCAAAAGCAGTCCGCTTATCTCTGCACAAAACCATTACACTCTGCTCAATTTATATACCCCCTGAATTTACTGTAATACATCAAGATTTGGATAAACTCATAGAACAGTTACCCCTCCATATATTCTCATGGGTTATTTCAATGCCCATAATCCATTGTTGGGAGGAAAACATCTTTTCGATTCTAAGGGAAGAGGATAGAAAATCGCATTAGTAAAAATTATTTACGTCTGCTAAATGATGGCTCCAATACGTATCTGCACCCGGGACGTGGAACTTATCCTGCCATTTATCAAACTTTTTGTGACCTGACTTTTTGTGAACTATTGACTGATTTTTCATGGCATGTCTGGGATGATCTGTGTGGTTACGACCACTTCCCCCCTCAACAGCAACAGACACAGATACAAAGGCCTCAAAAATGGAAACTAAATAAAGCTAATTGGTATTCTTTCCATGCCCTTTGCCATGAGACACTTAACAAGAAAGTTGAGGACAAAGAGGATCCCATAAAGTGGTTCACTGATGCTCTAATTAAAATAGCTGATGAAACTATTCCAAAAACATCAACAAAACAATAGAAAAAGACAAAACCCATGGTTTGATGAAAGATTTAAAGATCTTATTGAATCACAAAAACTTTATCAGAGTTAAAATTTGCCAAGCACAGGCACAAAGATATATAAATGAGGATATGAAACAGAGCTGGAAACAGTGTGTATCAAGTTAATAAATATATAAACAAAGAAAATATGGAATGTGATCCAGAGAATGAAAGGAATGGGAGTTGGATTGCAGATAATGATCCTGGCACTCTACTGACTCTTAAACATGAAATAGCCAATATACTAGCAAATACCTTTGTAAGGAACTCTTCTGTAGAAATTTCAGAGAATTTAGACTGAATTAAATGTATACACTAAAAACATGGAACTATACAATCAACCTTTTTCTATGGAGAAACTTAACTGCCATGATACTGCAGATGGGTCGGAAAAAATTCATCATCAATTTATGAAGCACTTACTCTAAAGTACCTTATCTTTACTCCTGGAAAATATTAATGATGTCTGGAAGTCAGGAAATATTCCATCATCCTGGGAAGAAGCAACAATCATACCTATACCCAAACCAGGCAAGGAACATACTAACCCCAACAACTAGCATCCAATAGCATTGACAAGCTGTCTGTGTAAAATCATGGAGAGCATGGTAAATAATCATCTTGTCTGGAAGCTTCTAATGAAGAGGAGGAAGAGGAAGGAGCACTTTAGATCATCTTATTAGCTTAGAGTCTTATATCTGTGATGGTTTCATCAACAAAACAAAATTGACCTGAAAAAAGCATATGACACAACCTGGAAATATGTAATTCTTTATCTACATAAATTGGGGTTCAGGGGAAATCTGCCTATCTTTATTTATAAATTTCTGTCTAACAGCAAGAAGTTCCTCAAGGAAGCATTATTTCTGTCACCCTTTTATGATTAAAATTAATAGTATTGCAAATATTATTAGGCCAAATATAATGTGCAGTCTCTATGTTGATGAGGGAAAAACATGAAGATTATTGAGAGACAATTGCAATTATGTGTAAACAAGGTGAATACATGATCTGTTGAATATGGTTTTAAAGTCTCCAATACTCAAAATATATGTGCCCACTTCTGCCTTCTGCAAACTTTGCATCATGACCCGGAACTATTCATCGATGGAGAGCCAGTCAGAGTTGTTAAAGAAGCTAAATTCCTAGGATTACTCTTGGATAACAAATTTACTTTCTTCCCACATATTAAATCACTGAGGAGCCAATGTTTGAAAGCTTTGGACATTCTTAAAGTACTAGCAAAATTTAAATGGGGTGCAGATTGCACTGTCCTTTTGCTGCTATACAGAGTGTTGGTCCACTCTCAACTGGATTATGAGAGTGTAGTTAACGGTTCTGCCAGAAAATCATACCTACAAATGCTGGATACTGTATATCATCAAGGATTGAGACTTGCTTTGGTAGCCTTCAGGACTTCTCCTATACAAAGATTATACACGGAAGCAAATTAACCACCTTTTCAAATTAGATGCCTGAATTTGGCACGCTGTTAAGATAAAGACAAATCAACACAAACCATCTTATATGCCAATCTTCCATCCACAATATTTGCATTTGTATGAGACCAGACCCAGCTATATCAAACCATTTGGAATGTGCATCAGACCACAAATAGAAAATTTGGACATTGGATTTTAACTAAATTATGCATCAACCTGGAATTGGCTTGCAATTGGAGGGCTTACAATTATATGTCAACAGTGTATCCTTGACACAAGGAACCTTCACCCCTGCCATAAACCTATATACACAGATGGGTTGAAAATAGACAATCAGGTTTCTGCAACAGCAGCGATTGGTCACCTACACTATGCATTCACATCCCTGACCAAGTTAACAATTTTACAGAATATATTGAAAATGCAAAAGAGCAGAACATTATTGTACTCAATGACTCAAAATCCTGTCTTCAAGCACTGGAATCTTTAAAGATGGAGAATCCCATTATTGTTTATATTTTAATGAAAGCAAATCAGCTGCAGAGAAACAATTACACATAGTGGTCTTCTTGGAAATGAGCAAACAGACCTGGTCGCTAAAAAAGTTCTCACGGAAAGAATTAAAGAGTGCAGAATCTCATCCTCAGACCTCAAGCCCCTATTCAACCACTATATTTTAAATAAATGGAAAACGGAATGGGAAGGATGTCTTAATAACAAACTATTTGAATTAAACCCTGTGGTTGGAATAAGATACATTTATCCCTTCAAATCTAGACATGACCAAGTGGTGTACACAAGGTGTCAATATTGAAACACCCCTTTGACTGTAAAGCATGTGCTCCTGATCTGCCCTAACGTCATGAGACAACACTTTTATCTGGAAAAGCCTTGAAAAACTTGTTTTGTAAGATGTAAAAGGAAAAGCTCTTGGAATTTTTATTAAAAGTACAACTAATGGATACTTTATAGGATTTACTGTACTGGATTGAATAGTCTTCTTTTTTCTATGTATTGTATTTGCAAGGTGTTGTATTTATTAATTGTTTGATTGACACCTTTATTTGCCATGAAATAGACATTGTAGCCGATATGGCAATAAACACCAAACAAACAAATGTCACTGCCAGTGCCCACGCCTGCCATGGTCTATGTGCCAGTGTCCATGTCTGCCATGGTCTGCGAGCCAGCATCCACACCTGGCTCAGTCCGCAAGCCAACGTCCACGCCTGCCACAGTCCGCAAGCAGTTCCCACACCTGCTACAGTCAACAAGCCAGTTCCTGAAGCCTCAACTGTCCCAGAGCTAGTGCCTGTAGCCTCGACCACCCCAAAGCTAGTCCCTGTAGCCTCGACCATCCCAGAGTCAGCACTTGAAGCCTCAACTGTCCCAGAGCCAGTGCCTGAAGCTCGTCTGTCCTAGTGCCAGCACCCTTGGCCACAGAGGCCATTCCCCCAGTAGTGCCATCCAGAAGAGGAGGATGTGGAGAAGGGCTCCTACTCAACCAATCGCTGCCAGCATTCATGACCACGGAGGTCGTTCCCCTGTCACTGCCAGTGTTCACAGACAAAGAGGCCATTCCCCTGTCACTGTCTATGCTCACGATCATGGAGTTCGTTCCACTGTCACTTCCAGTGTTCACAGCCATCAAGGCCATTCCCTTGTCAATGCCTGTGCTCACGACCAACCGGAAGAGGAGGAGGAGAAGAAGGGCTCCTACTCCCCAGTCACTGCCAGCGCTCATGGCCATGGAGGTTGTTCCCCAGTTGCAACAAGCTCTCCTTATCACGGTGACCGTTGATGAGCCTGTCCAGTTCCCAGAGGCTGTCCTGTCCCTCAAGTCTTCCAGGCTCCCCAGTGTTATGCTTCCCTTTTCCATGCTCCCCAGTGCCTGGTTCCCCAGTGCTATGTTTCCTAGTGCCTTGCTCCCTAGTGCTTTGCTCCCTTGTGCCTTGCTCCCTTGTGTCTTGCTCCCTAGTGCCTTGCTCTCAGAGTTCCCTAGTGCCTTGATCTCAGAGTCCCATAGTGCCTTGCTCCCCAGCTGCTCTGAACTCTGAGCTCTCTGAATCCCCAGTAGCTCTGACCTCTGAGCACTCTGAGCCTTCCATGGCTCCACCCTCTGAGGCTTCCATGGCTCCACCCTCTGAGCTTTCCATGGCTCTGCCCTCTGAGCCTTACACGGTTCTGCCCTCCAAGCCTTACAAGGCTCCACCTTCCGAGACTTAACCTGGCTCTGCCCTCCGAGACTCCACCTCCTGCATCTCCACCTCCTGATGTTCTGCTTGATCTGCCTTGGTCTCCTGGCTGTCTGCTTGATCTGCTCTGGTCTCCTGGCCATTCGCCTGATCTGCCCTGGCCTCCTTGGTCTTCTAGCCAACTGCCTGATCTGCCCTGGCCTGCATGGTCTCCTGGTTCACATCAGACTTTGTACTCCCCGTTCACTCTGCCTTGGCTGCCTGGTCCGTTTTGCTCTCTGGTGGTCTCTCTGGGTTCACTTGTTGGCATTTAGCCCCTCTCATTTCCTCTGTGCTTTCCGTTTTACCATTTTTTCCTGCATTTTCTGACACACTAAAATGACTAATGGCATCAGGAATCATACAATCTTGCTCTTTCACAAAGTAAATTTACTCCATGAGTCACATTCTGAGTCACTCTATTAGAATCTATTAGACTTTTAATTACACAAACTGGAGTAGAACATATGCTGGAGTGGAAACAAATGCTGGAGTGGAAACAAACCATGCACCTTAACAGGAAACATTACTCAAACATCCCAATTCAAACATTACCGTTCAAGGACTGACCAAACATGAACAAAACTAGAGTGTATACTGGAAACTTATTGAGGGAATGGCATACATGTGGGGATAACAAGAAGTGATGAGGGCAGTGGATACTGGGAAATGTAATGAAGGAGAAAGCTTCAAAATAAGAGTCCTTTAACACATTGGAGACAAACTGTGACAACTTTTGAGTAGTTTTCAATATTAAGCCTATGTTTTACATCTAGAACAGGGATGTTCATTACATCAATCGCGATAGCAAGAGCACCACTGGTTGGTTGATCTAGATGAAATATAAAATGTTCTTTTTTTAAGACTTTTTATTTCCTGACATCTGTAGCTGCATCTTGTTTGATTGACAGGCGGCTAATGTTTGAGCGCTAATACAGTTCGTGCCTAAATTATCAAATACACTTTATAATTCTGTAAATACCCATCTTGGTGAGGCATTTATGTAAATGCAGTTGTTTATATCTAAAGTGAATTTAAACAGTGGGACAAAAAGTGTATTGCATAAAAATGTTGGACTTGAAGTGTACATGAAACCAAATTGAGCACTGTCTAGTAGGCTATGTCATATAAAGGCTATTAATCAAACAACATTAACAAGGAAACGAGAAAACCCCTCACTACTTTTGGCTGAATAACTTTAGTAGCTTTAAAGGTATTAATGTAATAGAATACAAGAGTGTCATTTTTAATAATAATATTTTTTAAAGTTTTTTTTAATAATACTGACCCCTGAGGAAGAGAGTGTGTTAATTGGTATAATAAATTACTGGGAAAATAGAGATAATCAAATAATTTATAACTATTCTTAGCCTTTATAAAGATAGAAAAGTATCAACATTTGCAGAGCAATTTCAGCAGAACATACCACCAGACACAAACTTCAGAAAATTGTGCATCATGCATTAGAATGAGAACACAATTATTTCTGGGCTTAAAAGAAACAAGAACTAAATCAATGTTGAATATTGTATCTCAAAAGGAGGACAATGTGGCCCCCCATGTGCTACTTAAAGAAATAATTCAAAAACATTTTTAATTCTCGTATCATTTTCTCATGCAATCTGTCTATGACTTTCTTTCTTCAGAACACAAATTATGATTTTTAGAAGAATATTTCAGCTCTGTAAGTCCATTCAGTGTATGCAAAGGGGTGCCAATATTATGACGATCCAAAAAGCACATAAATGCAGCATAAAAGTAATACATACAACTCCAGTGGTTTAATCCATGACTTCAGAATTGATATGACAGATCAATATTTAAATACAGTTTCACTAGAAATTCTTCTCTCTGCCCAGTAGATGGCGATATGCATGAAGAATGTGAATTACCAGTTAAAGTGGAGATTGACAGAGCATGGAGGAGAATTAATAGTAAAAAAAGGAATTAAATATTGATCTATTTCTCACCACATCTATCATATAGCTTCTGAATACATGGATTAAACCACTGGAGGCACATGGATTAGACTACTTTTATGATGATTTATGTGATTTTTGGAGCTTCAATATTTTAGCACTGATTTACTTTCATTGTATGGACCAGATATTCAATATTATATATTGAGATATTCTTCTAAAAATCTTAATTTGTGTTCTGCAAAAGAAAGAATGTCATACAAATCCTGGATGGCATGAGGTGAGTGAGAGAAATGATCATGGTAAATGATGAGAGGATTTTCAATTTTGGGTGAATTATTCCTTTTTAAGCGTGATGTAGCCCCTGTACCCAATAACCTTTCCAATGTTTCTGTTAAAATGGGTTTGAAAGGCCATACTTATCTTTTATTTTGTAAATGCAACAGTGACACAGGTGGTATAATAAAAGAGCAAAGCTAAAAGTAACTACCTGTACACAGATGTGTTCCAAATTTGCACATTACCTAAGTGTTTATTACAATGGTTTTCCTCCTTATTGGAAATGCATGATTTAGAAAATACTGTTCAGAATGCCCATGAATATTTTAGAGTGAATCCTTGTTCCCTTCAGACTGCCCTCAAGCACAAAGATGGTAAGTAGAATGCACCATCATCAGCGGGGCATAGTGCTATTCATCAGCAAGGTTCTTTGAAGGTACTATTTTGGCAGACATTGTACAGTTGCACAAGTATACAGGACAAACTGCACATATATGATACACAAGTGAACAAATGAATGCTCCTGAACATAAGTAAAAGGTTTTTGATATTTCCAAAAATCATAGTGATTATTGTACCTTTAATTATTTGACCAACAGAAACAGCTAAAAAACAGTTAAACTCTCTTTTCACCCTGGGCCGCCAGGTCTGTTTGACAAAGACAGCCCAGTGACCAATCAAACTAGCCTAAACCAGGCTAATGACCACACAAAAACAACAACAACAAAAACAGCACACAACCAAAACTCAAAATATGCCACAGATTTTAGAGTCCGTATTATGCATTCTCACTGTTCCATGTAGACCTACTGCATAATGTCAGTAGCAGTATTAAATGCTCGCAAAGGTAATAAATAAAATTGAATTCTTGTAAAGTAAAAACTGGCAAGTTCACAAACATTGACAAAACACTGAGGGAAAAAAAGATAGATTCTTACAAATAGAGGTCTAAAACAAAGGTCAGAAGCAAATATAAAGTACTGTACTGTAATCAAAACCACAGTTGGCCTGTCTGTTTAAATGTTGTATGACTCTAACTTGTTTTGATTTGCCGAAAATTGACTGTTGGTTGGATGAAAATCCTTATATTCAAATCTAATCTGTGCAATATGCAAAACCCTTAAACTGCGGAACAAGAAATCAAACTGTGACAATAGTATGAGATCTATTAGTACATATTTGCATGTTGCTTGCCTGCTGTAGGGCAGGGTTTCATTGTTTCTGACTATAATACAAATATAGAAAATTATTATGTAGTAATTACAATAGAATTTACAATAGTTGTAAAACTGCTTTAGAAATAACGAGTCATAATGAGTAAGCAGTAAAACAGCTAAAGAGTTTCTGAAGACATAAATATCTTAGGATTTATTACAATAGGGAGATAATCATCAACCATGCAAAGCTCTAATGGTATATAATAATACTATCTGTGCACTGATTTTAGAGTTTGGAGAAAATGAAAAGACTTAGGGTTGAGTTTTATATGGAAAATTTAATACAGCTTGGTAGAGCAGGGGCACTCTCAGTGGAATGGGCAGTAAAAGAATAAACTGAAAGAAAAAAAAAGTTTAAAGTTTTTGCAGGGATCTTGTTTTGCAGTGAGATTTGGTTGTGAAAATGATTATGGAATCCTTTTCTAAATATAAATATTGATAAGTGAGATCAACTATTGTTTCCCAGCATGATCATTAAACAGTATTTTGCATTTGTTCCATGTTTTTTTAAACACATTTGTTAAAAAT